>NW_020956306.1:215584-223165 GCF_003031625.1 Empidonax traillii | reverse complement strand
TGTTTAACCGCTATGTCTTCTTTTAAAATGTAAAACCTATCATGTAACCTCGCTTGGAAAAATAGTATAAAAGTTGCGTTCGAAATGTGGGTCTTGGGGTACTTGTCTTTGGACACGAGTCCACAGGGACCCCGGGCCCCGAATTAAAGCACCGCATAAACTGGCACTCTGTTGGTTTGTGTTCTTTTATCGGGCAGCACTAGCACAGTCAACGGGGTGGGGGGAAGACAACTTTTCTGGTAGGGAGAGATAAACATCAAGGTTCTTAATAGCTCTCCCATTGAAGGGCTGATGAGTTACCCTTCAGAGGTGGAATTTCTTTTGTTTTCTTCTGCCTATGCCTAGGGTGGTGTAGGGGGATATGTGTGGTGAGTTTGGACTTGGGAGGTTTCTCACTTTATTCCTGATTCAGGAGCAGTGTGGAGAGGCTCTGTGCTTTTGCCTTTGCTGGTTCCACACGTTTTCTGTCCCATCAACTCTAGCGCTTGGCTGCCACCTTGCTGGGGCTTACAGCAGCTCTGGGAGGTTCCCAGTTTGCCCCTGACTCTGCACACTGTCATCTTCTCTGCAGCCTGCCATCACTGCCTGGGCTCACTCCAGACTCATTGGGGGCTGGTGCCATCTGCAGAGGAGCTTCAAACCACCCCCTCGCTCCAGAAGATGGTGAGAGGGTCCTTGAGCTGCCCATGGGAAAGGTTCCAGACCACCCTAACCATCATGGCTGCCAACATGGTCATGTGGGCTTTGAAACTCGGCGCTGTGCTCTCAGCTGACCCTTTGCCTCACTGGAGCCCACTCGCAGCCCCTGCCGATTGTGAGTGAGTCACCGCAACCTTTGCTTCCAGAGGCACTTCAGAGACCCCTGCTGGTTGTGGTTATAACTGCACAGAAATGCAAAGTAGTAATTAATTTTTGAAAGCTTCTGTTATGGTGGTGGTGTTTGTTCTGTTTTGTTCTATATATTTTAGTAAAGAACTGCTATTCCTTTTTCTACATTTTTGCCTGAAAGTCTGTTAATTTCAAAGTTATAAGAACTTGGAGGGACGGGTCTTCTTTCTATTCCAGGATGGTTCTTGTGGGGTCTGAGTACAGCAGGTGCCGCAGGGCATTCTGGGAAATGTAGTTTTGAGTACTCTGTTGCACATGCTCACTTGAATGCTTGTATGGTATTTGCTTAGGAAATTACCTGTGTGACGTGGGATCATTTGAAACTACTATTTAAACTGTGACTATTTGAATAAAGACACATTCGTTACTCACCATAGTGGTGTTCACCATAGTCCCCATGGGACTTATTTATTTATTATATTAATAACTGCTTCAGGTTCTCTCCTTTGGCAGACATTTGTCTTTTAAACCAAGACAAGAATGAAAGACGCATGAGTTGACATAAGCACAGGGAGATATCACTCACCAATTGCCATCACGAGTAAAATAGATTCAACTTACAGAAATTAAGTTATTACCAATCAAAATCAGAGCAAGATCACGAGGAGTAAAACAAATCCTAAAAACACATTCCCCCCACCCCTTCTTCCTCCCCAACTCTATCTCCTCTCCCCCAGCAGTGAAGGGAGATGGGGAATAGGGGTTACAGTCAGTTCATGACAGGTTGTTTTTGCTGCTGCTTCCTCCTCCTCAGGGAAAGGAGTCCTTCCCCTGCTCCAACATGGAGTCCCTCCCATGGGAGACAGTTCTCTGTGAACTTTTCCAGCACGAGTCCTTCCCATGCTCTACAGTTCTGCCATGTGCTCTGCATTGTGCCACTGTCTTGTGCAATACTGGGCTCTCTGTTCTTCCAAAGGTGCCGCATGTGGGGGAGCCCAGCTGGTTCTGGGCTCTCTGTAAACTGAGATACCGAAGATGGAACTTCTTACACCTGGCAGAGGGTTAACCACGGACAGCAGGGACTGTGACACAGAGTGGGTTTCCTGTTAGGAATGTTAACCTATTGTGTTAAGACGTGGCTGTATGTCCAATCATGAGTTGTTATGTTAGTGGTAAACCAATGCTGTGTATACATGTGTCACCCAGAACTGTATAAAGGTAGATACACTGTTGCAATAAAGCTAGCTGGTATCCTGAAAGTGTGTCGCTATCCCGCCTCGACTGCAACAGCTGCACTTCCTTTTTTATTTTAATATAGACTTAGTTTCAAATCCAGTTCTCAGCTATGCCTTCAAGGTGTTCCATCTAAGTCCAGTAAAGTGTATGTGGGCACATCTAAAACCAGGATGCATCCCAGAGCTCCCTTCCATGCACCATCCTGCTGGGGATGGACTTCTACTGCTGGACATCACACAGGTTTCCTGAAGACAGCACATGAGCTTTTTATTCAGCTTTCTGGAAACATATTTAGGGGACAGGGAAGAGACAAGAGAAAGAAAAAAACAAGAGAGGCCTTCAAAGTCAGGTGAGTGATGGTTGCAAGCTCTGGCTGAAGCATCATGCAATTCCTTCCCTGTCATTTCTTCCTCAGGTTTGAAAGATGCTCTGAGATAGCTTGACATATTTGCATAGATTCACTTGTAAAGAGAAAATTCTGCTACTGTGCATATCTCTGTTGCTTCCCACATTGTTATGGGCATCTGGGGAGTCCATAAAGAAAAACAAAGAAAACTATAATTTAAAAAAATTTGCAAACAACAAAAGCCGTATTGCATCACCCAGGAAACCCTGAAATAAGGATGCCTCATAGATGAGGCACAGAGGTAAATCTGACACACAACCACAGGTCTTGACATAGCAGACAACCTCACACCTGCATCCTATTCTAATTACCATCTTTTTGTTTAAAAGTATATGTGCTTGTGTAGATCCAACTACTTTAGCATATTTTCATTTTTAGTGCAAGCACTGATCATGTAAAGCAGCTTGAAAACTGAACAACAGAAGAGAAATAGGGGAAAAAGTCCCCCATCTTATCTCTCAACAAAACATGTCAACTATCCACTCCTTCTAAAGAGCAAAACAATTTCCTTGCTGTGAGCTAACATGGTGTTCAGGATGCATGGCCACTGTTATAGGTTACTAGCAGTAATTTAAGAAAATTTGAGAAAGCAAATGCAAAATAACAAGTCAATTTATTAGTAAGCGGTAGATGAACAATTACAGCGCACCGGGGGGGCTGCTTAGAACACAACTCACCCGTTCCCGACTTCTCAACCCTCCTTTTTGAACCCCCTGGGCTCCCGTGTAGACATGCTCAGTACTTAGGTTCTGATTCATCCAGAGTCCGGGGCATGTGCTCTTCGCACATGCTCAGTTGCAAAGTTTTTCCCATACATGTTCCCGGGCAGTGCTTTTCAGCGTCGGTGGGGCTGGGGGCTTTTTGTGGGCTGGGGGCTTTGCGAGGAAGATTTCTCCTCTTCCTCTGTGGCCGCTAGATGACCCCAGCTTGGAATATGCGCATTTAAAAGGTATTCTCCTCCCTTCCCAGGCTTATCACATTCCTAAATCACTTTTGACTTCTTGTTTAGGGGGGGAGCCTTCATGTCGCCTTGGATGATGTTATCAGGGTGCTGTAAATTACAGGGTCAGACTGCCCCCCCTTCCACCATCAACCTTGGGAACAAACGGCAGTTTGTTAACAGCATTCCACAGTTATGTGGGGAATGCATATTTTTACTAAGCTTAAAAAAAAACCTTTAAAATGTATATATGTAGCTTTAACAGCCATGAGAAAAATACATATAGAAATTGCACATCCATAGCATGAAGTGTTAGTAAGCTTAACAAAAACAATCTAAAAAAAAAAAAAATATATAGTTTATCACAGCCACAGCCTGCGATCTGTATAACCAGCACTAGTCATCACCTGTTAGAAAATTCTTCTTCTGCATCGCTTGTATGTGGCAAAGGTGCCACAGGACTTTTTGAAAAACCTCTTAGTCTTCTGAGTCTCACTTATGACTGGAGGCAACTTTAACTCTGGACAATGAAAACAGTTCACCTGTACATTCATCCAATCTTGCCTTGGAGCCCCTCTGCCGCTGCAGGAATACGACAGTTGTTCATATGACAGCTGTTGAACTCCTGCATTTTACAGCTCTCCTACAAAGTTTAAACCAGCACTGATTTGGGATTCCACCTTGAGTAATGACATCTGCTAACTGTAATCACCCTGTACAGCCAGGACCCACGGCTCTTCTCTGTGAAACTGCCATGCTATAGGTTTAGTGTTTAGTTAGCAGCATTTTGGATGCTAGGAAAGTACTGCTCTTGTAATTTTCCCTCCACTTTATCATTACTAATCTAGGAGATGGAATATGTGTGAGAATGACTGCTGGTCTGACAGACTATAATTGTTCTTGTAGTCTTATATTCCTATGTTACCTGGGAAGAGTGAATTGGTGCTGTCAGAAATGAGGGATTACTATAGCACCCTGTGGACAACTGTCCCTAGTTGAGTGTTTCACCATGGCAAATTTGTAGACACATCCTAAAACTGATCTTGCTCAAAAGAGAATGAGAATGAGCCATCCACCTGTTGGACTGTCAGGTGCAAGACAAGGCCAGTATCCAGGATGGCAGTAGTATGTATTGGGAGAGGTAGAAGAGGATGAAAACAGGGTTTTCTTTCAGGTATTGTCTTCCAAAGAGTTTCTCAAAACGATTCCATGAAGAATATTTGTGGAGAAAGCACCAGGTATTTAGACTAATGCACAATATGTCACAGAAATGTCTGCTTTCCAGAAAAAGTCTGGAGGTTGTCATAGTTCTGATTTTAGCAAGGAATTTTTCTTTCCTTTCCCCCTGCGTGTGTGCTCCTGGGCCATCAGGTGAACAAAAGAATCAGCCAGTCCACTAATGGCCGAGAGATTAGTCTCCTAGACAACGAAGGGGGAGGAGTTGGGGGGAGGCTACTGTGTGACTGGAGGGAGGTTGGGAGGTGGGGCTGTGTGTCAGCTCAGCTCTCTGCCCTGAGCAGAGCCTGCTGCAAGCTGCAGACACTGCCTGGTTCTCTTCTTTCCTGTCAGAGGGGAGTTTTGCTGGTGCTCTCTGCTCAGCTGTTGCTGACTGCAGGCTCTGCTTACAGCGAATCCTAACCAGCTGAAGTTTGTAAGTTTTCTTCCATTGGGAGAACTTTCTGTTTTATTGCTGTTTTTTTTCCTTCCCCCTTCCCCCCCATTCCCTCTCTCCTTTCCCAGTGTGGGAAGGGAAGGGGAACTGAGTTGTTCTTTTTGGTTTTTGGTTGTTTGTTTTTTTTTTTTCCTTTCCCTCTGACGTACCAGGAGGGTATTGTTTTGCCCCATCCCACGTGGCAATGACCAGGGATCCCACAGCGCCGCCTGGTGACAGGCACTGGACGTTACAAGTTCTACACCTCCAGCTACCCAACAGCGCCACCTGGTGAATGGTACAGGACATTACAAGATTTGCATCTCCAGTGACCCGACAGCGCCCCCTGCTGACTGTTATTGGAACTGCACCAAAGTGTGCAAAAAATTGAACTATTTAATTTTCCTTTTACCGGCTTATCGGTTTTGTTCTTGAAGGGGATTATTGGTGGGTATAGGAGTATTGCTTGTTTATTTTACTTGTTTTTTTCCCGTGTTCCTGTTAATACACACATACCTTTTAATAAAGGGCTGTTATTTTTTCCCTTTTCCATAATTTGTTTTCCTTCAATCGGAGCCTCTTAATTTTGGATTTCTAATTGCTTAGAAAGAGAAGTCTGGGTCTTTTCTCCTAACCCATCCTCAGCAAAAGACCCTTGTCTCATTTAAACTGGGACAGAGGTATATTTGGTTTTTTAAAAAATGAAAATTCAAAAGACAAAGCTCTTTTCAGCTGAAACTGGAAAATAAATAACTAGTTCTACAGGAATTCTTTGGATGCACTGGAAAAAAATAACTAGTTTTACAAACAGATCTATTTTATGTCTAAAGTAGCAAGGTATTTATTGATTAACGGCCGGGCAGCCTGCCAGCTAGTGCTGGGAAAACAGGCTCCGAGTTGGTTAGGTTAGAATGAGTATTTTATACAGGTTTGGCAATGATTACATCATAAACACATACATATTCATATTATTGCATCATTACATTACAATATTCATAGCAGGTGGAGTCGGGGCAGAGATTGAGGTGTGGTCTCTATTTTGAGGAATATTATGGTGGTAGATCCTGCCTTACTTCCTCAAGGGGTCTCAAATTCCTCTTCATCGGGTGACCCTCGTGACCTTTCGTTCTTTCCATTGTTTCGTGTTCTGTTCACTGAGGCTTCAAGAAAGCCTTGGCTTTGGGCCTATTTACCTATTGAGATGTCACCTTGGCTCCTCTGGATGAGATTTATGGGACTGGGGTTCTTTGCCCAGTGTTTGTTGTGGTTCCTTTAAGGTCTGATGCCCTCAGCACAGGACAGAGTCTTCTTGTGCAAAATGCAACTTACGAAATATAGCTTACGGCAAACTACAAGTGTACAGGGGGGTAGGGGGCCCCCATGGGCCCACAGCAAAAGTGTCCCGATTAACCCTTCCTGCTTCAAAACCCTGAGAATATTCACAAAGTTCTCAAGCACCAGCTCACACTGGATTCAAGAATGCTACCAGAAACAAGGAACTAGCTTGTTCACTCCTCTGCCCACAAAACCCAGTTCTGATTGATTACAAAAAGCTGAAAATTCAGCTTTTGCAAAAATGGTTTAACTCAGAAAGGTGAGCCAAAATATAAACTGATAGAGCTGGGGTTGGCTGGACTGCTGTTGAATCAGACATCCAATTGTACATCTGTATGTCAAGCAGGAGAATCAAAATCCTTTACAGTCTCTTATAGGATACCAATCCAATTTAAAATGCATGCTACAGGGATGACAACTGTACACACAGGTCAAGATAAAACTTACCTTTTTGCTGTACTTCCTCAGATAATTTATTGAATATTTTTACTTATCTTTTCATACTCTGGAAATTTCTGTTCATTTCCCCTCAATAATAAATTTGGGCAAGCAGTCACCATAGAATGGGGATCAACAGATTAATTCTGCCTGTTGTGATGAGCTTTTTTTACTCTAAAGAACAACATGCAATTTGCTGGTAGTCAAAGCATTGCTAATTTGATACTAATTTATAAAATAATGTTACAGCTGGTGATCATTACTGTTGAAAGCAGCTGTTTAAAATGTTATCACAATGTTTATTATAAAGAAGGTGTAATGCATGCCTTCAGGGCACACAGTTATGTGAACAAGACCTTATAATAAAGACAAATGAGGAACTTTTGTGGAAGGCTATAAGCAGTACTGGGTGGCAGTAAATTTGGGACTGACAGGAATCAGACTAGGTTTGGACTGTCCAGAGGATGAGGAGTGGATTTGTTGGGATATTTCATCCAAGGAAGAAGGTCAGGATTTATAAAGTTATTGTTACCAGTAGTAAACAGAAAGTGGGAGCCTCCGGTGGTCTAGGGGAAATGACACTGCACTGTCACTGCAGAGACCCGGGTTCGATTCCCGGTCGGGGCCCCTCCCCGGGCAGATGGAGCTCGTTAGCCCATAAGGCAATCCATCTACGTCCTGAGGACCTCGCTGCCACCGTCCAAGCGTGCTTGGCCCCGGCAGATGAACCTCAGGATTAAAGGGTGG
>NW_020956306.1:213939-215286 GCF_003031625.1 Empidonax traillii | reverse complement strand
AATCCATCTACGTCCTGAGGACCTCGCTGCCACCGTCCAAGCGTGCTTGGCCCCGGCAGATGAACCTCAGGATTAAAGGGTGGGCTCAGTTCCGCGCACACTGTGTCTCACCTAAAAAATCCAATGCGCAGGCTGGAAGGTGGAAAGACCTTCCCCGGTTCTTCGTTCGCGAAGAGACTGGCCATTAAACAGAAAGTACAGCAGAATAAAAGACCACTACCATTACTGAGTAATTTATATCTTGACCTGAAGCAAAAATTTCCACAGATTTAGAATTCCCTTTGGTAAAACAAAATTCATTTATTATTCTAGCAGAGAGAATAGCAGTTGAGTTCAACCTCACTAGTTTGTTGTGTTTGTGGAGGAACCCTAATGACTGAGGAGTGGCCCTGGAAAGGTACTGCCCTAGGTGCAAAAGAAATACTTAAATGGAATTATACCTTTACCAACAGCAAGATAAGTCGACCAGAAGGATGGGTATTGAACTTTACAACCATTGGGGTAGATTGTTTGCAAAGAATAGGAGCCCCCCTCTCATGATCAGCTGGGGATACCCCCTGTAAAAGAATTTCAAGTACAAATGCAGTTTCTGGTAAATATGTTCCCTGAGCTCCCAAGACTTATTGGATGGACAAAAACACTTCTGACTGTATGTCATGGTTTTGCTCTGGGTCAGTTTTCTCTCACACACCCCACAATTACTATAAACTGAGAGAAGGTTTATGCAGACAAAAGAGAGCTGTGAAGCCACTAATATTAAGACAGTCTCTGAGAAATAAGAGGTTAAAACAAAATTGTAAAAGAAATTTCATAACCCTAGCATTAGGAAACCAGGAACCATAGAAGGAGTGGTAAATTGGCTGAAGATAGGGCATATACTGATTAGGTAGAGCATTCCTCAAAAGATAGCAGCATTCTTCAAAGAGATTACAACTCAGCAAATCCTAGAATGAGCCAAAAGGACAACTTGACTCTATTATGCCTGCCAAAACTACCTTAAAAGGAAAAGGTATGAAGAAAGTTCAAAAGTGTACAGCGATGAAGAAGAGCAAACGACCACTGCCCATGATGAAGATTACAGGAACTCTCACCTCTAAACCTCCCCAAATTGAAGACTCCGCCTATATATGAATATTACAAGTAGATGTTGCAATGTGATGAATATGCATGTAAAGATGTTGTAACTCACACTCAAAACTGTATAAATAGGTTACACTGATTGTACTCGACAGAGTCTTTTGTCCAGGGCTACCTGGGACTCTCCAACGCGTTGCAAATAAAATACCTCCTGCTTAGAGCATGAAACTTTGTCTCTAAGTAGTCTTTTATGCTCGATTGGGGCAAAAA
>NW_020956306.1:189397-213918 GCF_003031625.1 Empidonax traillii | reverse complement strand
TGTAAAGATGTTGTAACTCACACTCAAAACTGTATAAATAGGTTACACTGATTGTACTCGACAGAGTCTTTTGTCCAGGGCTACCTGGGACTCTCCAACGCGTTGCAAATAAAATACCTCCTGCTTAGAGCATGAAACTTTGTCTCTAAGTAGTCTTTTATGCTCGATTGGGGCAAAAATTCGGCATCAGCTGATTGGGGAAAATAATATGAACATTTATTACTATCAAGATAAAAAGCTAAAGAACTATATCTACAACAATTCTACTTAGGTAAAAGTACGATGTATTTACAGAAATTCCTCTCCCCCCTTTTATCAGTCCAAGGAGGAGAAGCAGTCTCATTCTCCATTCTCGGAGCTCCAGGTCTTTTCAATAACTGCAGCACTCTAAAGCTCTTCTTCTGTTATCTCAGGATGACAACTCCTTTTTGTCACAGCTGGAACTCTTTTTCTATCTCTCTTTGTTGGCCTCAAGCCTGGGCCTACCCCCTTCCTGGGCTAAGACCGGAGGTTGGGGGGCTACGCAGACCCTGAAGGTCTTCTCTTCCATAGATTGCAAGGGGACACTTGCCTACCATGGATCTTCACCACAGAGTCACAGGGGATAATGGTTTTTGAGTCCACTCCTGCTTCCCGTGAGGTCCCTCCCCACGGGAGAACAGTCCTTGATAGACCTCTCTGACATGGGTCTAGCATGGATCCCTCACTTGGATCCCAACATCTTACCTGAGCCGTTCTGCTCCGGCATAAGTCTCTCTATGGCCTACAAGCCTCCAGCAGGACTCTGCTTCATTTCAAGCCTTCTCATGAAGTCTCCGCTTCCTTGTACATCCACAAGCTCCTTTATGAGCCGCATGGGGGTCTCCTCACCCCAACAATCTTCCACAGGTAGCAGGGATTTATTTTTCAGTCTTTTTCCCTGCTGAAGGAAGAGAGCAAAAGGGGGAAGAAACAGCCCCCTCTTCTAACTTCTCTCTCCTCCGGTTGCTAGCTTTGACCTTGGAGGTCTGTATCAGAGATTGTTGATATTTTTTGGTCTGTGGCCCAGCCACCTGCAAAAGTTTTGTTCTTTGTCTGCCAAGTTCACTGATAAGTGGAAGTTTTGTCCTTGGAGAGAGAGTTTCTTGTATAAACTGTTTGAATTGGTGTTCTGTGATTGGCTGGTTGTCTGTAGAGGACATTTGAAGGAGAAATTGAAGAGGAGAGGATGAAGTAAAACCCCCAGACCCAAATAGATAAGACCCCTTGAGTGAAACAGCGCATGTGTTAGGGGAATTCCAAAGTATTCATGCATGCGCTGAAGGTGTACACTTATATAACCAAGGGGGAGGACTGAGAACCTCTGTCTGGGCGGTACTGGCCACACCTGCCCGGACAGATGCAATCAGTTAATGATATAAAAGCAGTTGGTTGGGTTTCTTCGGGGGAGCTTTGCTTCACATGAAGGATGATTTGTCTATAGTGGGGACGCCTGCACGTGTGAGCCATCACCCCTCCGAGGGATGCAGCTGCTGTAGGGGTTTTTCTATAATTATCGGGAGTGGGTGAGATAACTTTCTTAGTGACACCTGTGTGAGTAGGGTGTCTCATATTCTTATTGTTCTCTTTCTCTCGGGTGCCCGTTCCTTTTTTCTTTTCCCTGGCCACCTTTTGCAATAAACACTGGGTTTTATTGCTGAGCTCAAAGCAGTGTCGTGGTTTTCAATCTTGGCATCCTTTCGAACTCACCCTGTTACAAGGTCCCTTATCTCTCTGCCAGAATTCCTTCTGCAATGTTTCTTGTCCAGGTTCTTCTCCATAGTTTTCTCTCTCTCTACTCTCCTACAGGAGAGAAGGGGGGTTTCAGTGCTGCACCTGCCCCCGGCCCAGGGTCGGGGGAGGAGGGGGCCCTGGCCCTCCTTGGGGCCTGCCGCAGCTCCTCCATGGCTACTGCTCCAAATTTCAACTGCGCAACCACCTTCTCTTCTGTTTTCTTAAATATGTAATTAGCAAAGGCATTACTGGAACTTTTGATTGGCTTTTTCTCTGGAAATCCACCTGGACAAAACCATCCTCAGCCCCAGGGGCTGGCTGGTGGGCAAAACCACAACACTGTAAATGGATAGAAAGTTGGAAATTGTACAAATGCAAAGGAACAAAAGTAAATCCTTTCTTAGGGATAAGGGAAATTTCAAAGTTCTGGGAGAACATAGATCATATCTCTGAAGAATTTTGGAAGGCACTGGATGGGTTTTTCTGGATATGTGGAAAAAGAGCATGCACTCTTCTCCCAGGAAAATGTACAGGATGTTGTACCCTGGGATTAATACAACCTAGGTTTTTCTTGTTACCTTTAGAGAAGAGGAATGAGCTGGGGGTTCTGCTGTATGCAGACTTAAAACAGTAAAAGAGAACAGTTGAAAGAACTCAGAGATGGGGGAAAGATGAATGGTCTCCTCAAAGAATTATAGAAACATCTGGCCCGGCCACATGGGCATATGATGGGAGTTGGGGTTATCAAACTCCTATTTACATGCTTAACCAAATAGTACAATTACAAGAAGTAATTGAAATAATTACAAATCAAACTGCACAGGACTTGGAGTAACTGGCCCACCAGCAAACCCAAAGCAGAGCAGCCATATATCAGAACCGGTTGGTGCTAGACTACCTCTGGGCAGAGGAAGGAGGGGTGTGTGGTAAATTTAATACTTCAAACTGTTGCTTACAAATAGATAATAATGGAGAAGCAATAACAAACATAGCCATCAACATCTGGAAAATAACCCATGAACCAGTGCACGAGGGGTGGTGGGCTAATTTATTTGAGAAAACGTGGTAGGAACAGCTGGGCTTCCTTCTTTTGTGCACCTTTGCTGGACCGTTATTTCTGCCTTGTGTATTTCCATGTTTTATAATATTAATTCATAGTGTAGTTCAGAGAATGCACCTGACCACCATACCGATGGATCCAAAGGATGATACAACTGGAAACCTTGAAACACGGAAGACCATGGTCCTACAAAAGGAGCAAGAAAAAAAATAAGACCAGAGCACTAAATATGCTTGCTGAATGGGAACAATCTCAGAAGGACAATTAGAACATCTAATGTTTAGCTTGTAATAAAAACATGAGGAAAAGAAAAAGGGGGGAATTGTAGGAAATAAATAAGGCGGTTTTATTACAAGCAGGGATTTCCATGATTACCTCGTGTGGAGAGACCTGGAGGTCATTTTTTTTGGAGAGTTGGGGAGCCATTTTATGGTCAGGGATTGGGGTTTTGCTACAGTTACTTACAGTTCTGCTACAGTTACTGTGTGAAGGTGTGCCAGAAAGCATGTAAGGCAGTGAGGCTGGTCTGGGTTCACTGCCAAGGGACCATGTGGTCAGGGCAAGGAAACAACCTGATAGGTCAGTTGAGACAACCAATGAACTGCACCAGAAAGCAAAGGAAGGTGCAAGCCAGCCCTGAGGGATCCAATAAAATCCAAGAAGAGGACTATATTATCTTTTAAGGAAGAAAAGGAGCAGGGCTTGGCATGGGAGGAGCGAGGGAGTGGTTATGTAAATCAAGGGACCTTAAAAGGACTTGTCCCTCCCATTTTGGGTGTGCTCTCGGACTCTGGCACAAGGCCAACGTGCTGAAAATAAAATTGTTTCACTTTATTTGGCCTTCTCCAAAATTTTAATTAGAGACATTTCTCACAGTGTCATAAGTTTGAAAAGAGATATTGGAATTTTCTTTTTCTTCCCTAGGGTCCCTGTGTGTGTCTCCCCCATCTGTTTCTTCCAGGATGGGGGGAGTCAGGGAGGGGGTGGGGGCAGACCGGAGCTGCACATGCGGGGCAGTGCAGGAGCGGAGAGAGGGAGAGGGCTGGTGAGGAAGCACGGTGGCCACAGAGACAGCTGGGGAGTCTTTTGTTAGGGGGCTTTTGGGTTTGGTCCGGGAACTGGACAGAGCAGGAGCCCAGTTTTTCAGCCGCCTCTTTTTCTTTTCCTGCAAGGAAGTTTTTTTTCCATAGGACACCTCCCAGAGGACGACTGAGAGAGAGACACTGACCCATCTCAGAGCAAGGTATTATGCTTTCAAGACTGCCTGAGGGGAAAAGGACTTCTTCATTGCTGGCTGTGAGCACACGTGGCTGTGAGTAGCTTTTGAACTGCCGGGACAGTCCTGCCTTTCCCCCACCCCCTCCCTGGGTTGCTGTGGATTTCTTCCCCCCCACCTGGGGAACTGGGACTTTGTTTTGTTTCTTCTGAAGTTTTTTGATTGCACCATTTGTTTATTCAGATTTTGTTAATAAAAAACTGTTTCTTTTCCTTTTCCACACTTCCACCTGAAGTTTCTTTATTTTAAGTTGTAATCTTGTTAAACAAAGACAGATGGGCTTTATCCGATGGCACTGTGTGGTGCACAAGCTTGCCAAGAAGAGTCTTTCACAGTACATGGATACTGCTCCTGGTAGGTATTTTTAAGAGTGATGACTGGCTCTTATGTTTCAGTGTCCATATAGGGACCTCTCCCTCCTAACATATCTAATTAATTTTTTAAATACCAGCTCCCATCTTTGGTTATCCTGGGATAACATTCAGTAATATAATTTTTCAGACAAATATCTCATTGTTTTCTCCCATCATCATCATCATCATCATCATCATCATCATCATCACCATCATCATCATCATGGCTAGGCTTCGTGAACGAAGATTTGAGAAGGACTCTACCCATGCTTGCTGCATGAGCCCTGATGGCTAAAAAGATCAGTGCAAGATAGACAAGTCTGGTTGCAAAAGGCAAGTGCCAAGAGCACTCTGATTTTACAATGCCAGGAGCAGAGCTCTATAAAATACATGGCTATCCATCTAAAAAGTAATGCACTATGTTTTCAGCACTGATTTTTAACTACATGTGGAACACCTGCTGTGAGTGCCTGCTCTATGAAAAGAAAACTTTCAAGCTAAAATCCCCAGCACTCAAGTTTCATGACTTTGATGGGTGAAACTTCATCAGCAAAAGGCTCATGTGAAGCACCTGGATCATGGCTTGGCTCCACATCTTGAAGCCACATGTCAGCAAGGCCACCTGTTTCCTAAACTGCCCCTCTGGGACAGATATTTTCCTGTCTCAGAGAACCTTTTTGGTTTTTAAGTCCTGAACACAGGAGCTCAGTGCAGAGAAAAGGAGCTGCCATAGCAGATCGTACCTTGGATCTGGAGCAGCTTATGGGCATCACAGTCTTGTGAGAAATGTCTTGTTATTTAATTTAGAAATATTCAATTACCTGTGAAACAAAGGAACTGTAATGACAAGGAAAGTTATATTTGCAGCAGGCACTGGGTCCCCCTGACACTGATCTCCAAGGGAGGAAAGACTTTTTGTGCTTAAATTTCATGCATTTTATAGTTTTACAAAATCCCACCCTTTCATGTCAGTTTAATATATTAATTTTTCCTAAAAAGGTTTTTTCTCTGAAAAGGGGGACGTTCTCCTCCTCCCAATTGGCTGCAAGGCATCCCCTGTCAAAAAGGATGGATCCTCCTTTGTTCTCAGCCCTGTGCTCAAAAATGGCCAAATGGACAAAAAAGTTTTCATTTTTAGGAGCTTTATATTTACCTAAAAATTCCCTATCCTGGATGCAAGGAGCCCTGGCACCAGACCCAAGCAGGGACTGGGTACCTTACAACTTTGCAATAGGTCTATACGTTTTCTAAAATTTGTTTGTAATAAAAAGCATATTTTTAATTCTTGTAGTTTGTACCCCAGAATTATACACCTTTTTTTTTTTTAAATAAGTTCCCAATACTTAAGCCAAATGTGTTAAATACAAGAGCAGGGCCACTGCACTGGGGAGACAGCACATTATTTAAACTATTCATGTGTTTAAGCTCCTGGCATATGAGCCTTTGTCTCCAGGATATTTCTTACTCCCCTATGCTTAATTTCAACTCCTTCCAATTTAAAGTTTTTGGCATTTAATATAAGTTCAGAAAGCCAGGGAACTGTTTTTTTTTTTTTTTTAAAACGGCTTGAAGTATCGCAAGTAAAGAGCAGATGAAAATATATATCAGTTAAATGCTTTTTAAAAAGCATACATCACATGACACACTGGATTCTAAAAGTAGCAAGGACACCCCCACACCTGAAATTTGACAAAATCTGGCTTTCCTGCCCTGAAACTGCTTTTAATTATAAGTGCTGACTTTCTTGACTCAGAATAAAGATACAGGCATTTTACTAACCAGCATAAAAGGGAATTGCTCCCTTACTGCATTCACAGTGTATAAGACACTGAAAATCAAAGTAGGAAAGAAAGAATAATAGCATACCCCTCATCTTCCCCTCACCCCTGCATGCACAGACTGACAAATCCATAGACCTTTCTCTCTCCTCCTCACTATGACAGGTAGTGGCCCTCTCTAACTATAGAGGCTGACATTGAAGATGAAGTTTGTCACATTGTTCCTGAGCAGTAAGTTGTACAGTTAGGTCACCTCTGATTTTAGCTAGTCAGTCAAGGCTAACTTTCCACGAGAAGTGCACAGTTGCCATTCCCCAACAAATAGTGAAATGATGAGTCCATGTCACAGTGGAGGACTGTTGCAGTGGGTCTGCAATATATAAGAGAAAACAGAAGTTTTTACTGTTGTTTAAGTGAACATGCTTTCAAAATGGCTTTTTTACAATCTTTTTGCAAACTCACCTTCTTCTTCCCAGGATTCTCAGCCTTATCTCTACTTTGGAATGTCTGGGAGATAACTCGAAGTTTTCTCATTGGCCTTGTTAACTCCTTGTCTATTGGTTGTTAACCCTTGCCTGCTATTGGTGGTTTTGTAAGACCTCCTGAACTTTTAATTGGTAATTTTGTAATCCCCCCTAAATCTATATATATCCATACCCAAACAATAAACTCTCTCTTGCTCTCTCCTCTGCTGTGGTCTGTGTGTGAGTCTTTCCAGGCTCCTGGGGACCACGTAGTGGAGGAGGGGGGGAGCATTTTCCCCTCCAGGTAATGGGCTAAAAAACCCAGATCTTGATGCCCCTCCCTTTCCCAATTCAACGTTGCAGAGGACACCATCTAAACTCCTACTATCTCCTTCTGTTCAGTAACATGATGGGATACTGCTAAGGAATACATCTGGTGCAGGTAGCTTGGTTTGCAAGCTGCAGATTTAGATACAGATTGGGCTCTGGGTGGGAGCCCAGATACAAGAGGCCATGAACTGCCAACCTGCTGCATAACAAAGGGCTTGAAGATGGGTGGCTCCAGCGAAGTGAAGAGAGAGACACTAAGAGACACAGCAGGTGCCTAAGACTCAGAAGGAAGAGCGAGACTTGTGAGCACTTAGACTGTGAGGGTATAAAAGCCCAGGGGTTCATTTGTTGGGGGTCCTTCCTTGGAGGCACCAGTTCGAGCTGTTTCTGTGTTACTGCACTGTGAATAAATTGCTTTATGGAACGAGACATCTGAGACTCTGCTAAGGGAAACCTGGGGTCAAACTGTAGGGAAACCTGGTCTGACTGTGTGAGTGGGGTGTGTAGGGAGTCAAGCGGGGCACCCATCAGCTCACTGGAGCTGCCAACTGTGAAGGGGCTTCAGTACCAGCTGTTAAAATCTGGCAGTGGGACTGTGACTGCCAGAGAGTCTTGTAAATGGTTGGACTGAGAAGTTTCCTTAACAGTTTGGTGCCCCAGATGGGACCCTAAGCCACTGCCCCTGGAGCCTTCCTTCTCCAAACATCCAACTGCTGGCATTGAGTGAGTTCACCTGGGATCTCTAGAGCAGGGAGGAGCCAAAGGGTGAGTGTTAAAATTCCCTGAGCATGTTCTGTATAAAATATAAGGGGAAATTTGAGTCTTTCCGTTGGTGTAGCATTTTGTACAGATTTGGTGAAAAGGGTCAAGAAAAAGGTGCGCATAGAAGGGGTGTGGAGTCCCTGGTAAGGGGCAAGGTGAGAGGGCTCAAGTCTCTCCTATGACACAGAAGGGTTTGGAGACCTGTGCAGGGAGAGGCTTGAGTCCCTTGTACCTTGCAGGGGGTGTGGAGTCCCTTGTAAGGCGTGCAACAGGATGGAGTCCCCCATAAATCACACAGGGACTTTGGAGTCCCTCATACTGTGCAGGGGGTGGTAGAGTCCCCAGAAAAGGGGATTGAAGTCAGTTTTTAGAACATAAAAAAGGAGTTAAAGTCCCTTGCAGTGTTTGAAAATGAAACAGGAAGGGTTAATTGAAACACTTTTACTGTAAACCCATAAGAACACCCCTACCCCCCTGTAAGACTTATAGTTTACTGTAAGCTATATTTCGTTTACTGTAAGCTGCACTTCGTACAGGAAGGCTATGTCCTGTACTGAGGGCATTAGACCTTAAAGGAAGCACAACAAACACTAGACAAAGAACTCAACACCCATAAATCTCATCCAGAGGAGCCAAGGTAGACATTGGAATAGGTAAAGTAGGCCTAGAGCCAAGGGTTTCTTCAAGCCTGGACGATCAGAACACAAGAACAATAGAAAGTACAAAAGGTCCCTGGGGTTACATGATGAAGAAGAGTAGATTTGAGACCCCATGAGGAAGTAAGGCAGGATCTACCACCATAATATTCCTCAAAATAGAGACCACGCCTCAATCTCCGCCCCAACTCCACCTGCTATGAATATTGTAATCTAAGGATGCAATAATATGAATATGCATGTAGTTATGTCGTAATCATGATTAGAAAACTGTATAAATTGCTTATTTTCACTGAACCACTTCGGAGCTTTTTGCTTGGCCCGAGCTGGGAAAACTCCCTGACGTCGTTAATCATTCAATAAATACCTTGCTGTTTAAGGACTTCAAATTCTGTCTTTAAGCAGTTTTATTTACCTGCCTTTTTTGGGCATCAATTTGGCGAACCAGCCTGGAGATTTGGATCCACCCAGCTGCGAAGACCATCGGAGGTCAGGACCCCTCTCCCAGACGCCAAGGTAAGCTTTTTACCTATAAAAAGGGGGGGCTTCTGTCTCCGCTGGCTTCTCACGGGGTGGACAAGAATCTCTTAATTAAAAAAGGTATTTATTCTGGTTTTTCTGGGTTACACCGGTGTCTGTGGTAAAAGCGCCCCATTGCCAATGCAGGACGCTGCTATAAGGCGAGGCACTCCGTAAAGAAGGACTCTTGGTCTGTACTGGTTATGTTTGGTCAAATGTTTAGCTGAACATCTGTTTGGGAAAAATTGAGAAGTCGGTATCTCAATAGTTTCCTTCTGGTCTCTGGTTTAAATAAGGCCTTCTGTTTTTCTGGTTTAGATAAGACCTTCTGGGTTCTGGGCCCAGTGCATTATACTGTCTTGTCTTATATGTGTTGAATTATATGTGGTTTTTGTGCTGAACTACATTGTCTACATGTTATATATGGTTAGTTTATAAAAGATATCTTTCAGATGTGACAGGAACTAAGTTTTACCATTTTGCAGTCTGTGGTGACATCTTGTGGCATTACTCGGTAAAGGCATCTTACGGTCTGTGACACTATTTTGTCGGGTTTCATATGGGGAATACTCAAGGGAAAGAAGTGGACCCCAAGACCCCATTAGAATGCATTCTAAAGCATTGGAAAGAATTAGGTGGAATTCCTGGTGGAAATCTAAGTAAAAGAACCCTACTAAAATATTCGCAAAATTGGTGGCCATTGTATAAGCTAGATGATGGGGAGAAATGGCCGCCAAATGGAAGTTTAAATTATAATACTTTGTTACAATTTATGTTGTTTCTTCGTAGACATGACAAATGGAATTAGGTCATTTACTGTGACTTGTTTTTCACCCTAAAAAATAAGGCAAAGGGGCAAAAGGATTGTGGAATAAATGTAGCCTCACAAGATCCTCTTGTGTTAGCACTTGAAAGGGATCAGAAAAATTATAAGCAGAAAAATCATTGCTACGATACTTGTAGCATTGGAGAAAGGTGTCTTAATTTGAAGAGAAATAGTGATCAAGAAAGCTTAATCAGTCTCACTGACTTACAACCCTTTGCACCACCCATAAAGGAGGACACTGGGGACAGCTGGTTGGAGTCTTTCTTTAAGAAAAGAGAAACCACTCCGAAAGGGAAGGGAAAAGGGAAAGACATGCCAGATTTAGAACAGGGTAAGACAGAAGAGATGCCAGATCGGGGAAAAGATAGGGCAAAGGTCAGCTCACCAGCACCAGGGATGGATGACCCTGACGAAGGGACGAGCCACGCATATTATACTAGGGCAGCAGAGCGAAAGGCCAGGGAAAAAGAGGAACAGAAAACCAAGGAAATAGAAGAGCAAAAAGCCAGGGAAAAAGAGGAACAGAAAACCAAAGAAATAGAGGAGCAAAAAGATCAGGAAACAGAAAAACAAAAGGCTGAGAAAATAGAAGGACAAGAAATTAAAGAGCTAGAAAAAGGTAAGGCCAAAGATAAAACAAAGGGAACACTTACTATTGCTCCTCTCTGTCAAGTAATGCCAATAGTAGGAGAGCAGTCGAGAGTCAAAATACCCTTCACAACCAGTGATTTAAACAGCTGGCGAGAAGAAGCCAAATGCTTCAGGAAAAAATCCAGAAGGGGTTGCTAAAAGATTTGAATTAATTGCGAAGAACTTAGATGTAGACTGGAAAGATATAGATCTCATATTATCAGAATTAACAGAAACAGAAAAAGAACTTGTCTTAAAGACAGGAAAAACACATGCTGCTTTGCTACCAGGGAATGCTGGGGAGATATTCCCTACAGAAAATCCAAAGTGGGATCCAAATGATACAATTCAGTATGATTTGATAGTACAATATAGAAAATTAATTGCTTTAGGCTTACGACATGCAATTCCTAAAGCAATAAACTGGGCAACCTTGTATGATGTGAGACAGGGACGAGACGAGACCCCCTCAGATTTCTTAGAGAGACTCACAGCTGCAATGAGGCAATACACCCCCTTGGACCCTGCATCAGAGACTGGGAAAAAACAGTTACTAGGATTACTTATGGGGCAAAGTAATCCAGATATTAGGAAGAGACTGCAAAAGCTAGAGCACCCAGTAGATAAGGATTTAGAAATGCTGATGAATGAAGCATGGAAAGTATATAATAACCAAGAACAAGAAGAAAAGAAAAGAGAGGATAAAAGACTTGCCAAAACTGTAGTCATAGCAATGACAACACATAAATCAAAACACCCAGGTTCACACTCACAAAATAATAATAAGAACCATAGCAAACTTCAGCCAGAAAAGGGTTCAACTCCTCAACAGAGAAAAGTCGAGTCAGATCAGTGTGCATATTACCTTCAGAGGGGGCATTGGAAAAGAGAATGCCCTAATAAGAAAGAGAAAAGTGCTATCATTGCCCTTCAGGGTAGTGATTGAAGCGGACCAGTGGGCAGACCCCTGGCTGACTCACTGGTTAAATTGGAACTAGGGGAAAATGAAAAGGAAATGGACTTTTTAATTGACACTGGAGCTACGTTTTCAGTTTTAAATCAGGAATTGGTGCCAAAAAGTGATGAATTTATCCAAGTAATGGGAGCTACAGACCAATCAGAAAAAGCTTTCTTTTTGAAACCCCTAAAATATAAAATTGGAAAACAAATGGGGATTCATCAATTTTTGTATTTGCCTAATTCTCCAAAACCCCTTCTAGGTAGAAACTTACTAGAAAATCTGGGAGCTGTAATAAGGTTTAATAAAAATAAAGTTGAATTCCAAGTAAATGAGGACCAATTTATAATGGCCTTAAGCCTGTCACCTGTGTAAAACCGAAACCAAACAATAATAGTGTTGAACAAATTATGAGGGAAACTTATCCACTAGTGTGGGCAACTGATACTCCTGGGAAATCAAAGCAGGTGACCCCTGTAATCATAGAATTAAAACCAGGATCAAAACTGGTGCACAAGAAACAATATCCATTAAGGCTAGAAGACAGAAAGGGGATTGAACCCATAATAGAAAAATTTTTAGAATTGGGATTATTAAGAGAATGCAAGTCAGAATACAATACACCAATTTTACCAGTTAAGAAACTGAATGGGACATATAGGGTGGTACAGGATTTAAGGGCAGTAAACAAAATCACAAAAACCCTACACCCAGTGATGGCAAACCCTTATACCCTCCTAAAAAGATTAAAGAATAACCTAATTTGGTTTACAGTATTAGACTTGAAAGATGCATTCTTCTGCCTTGCCTTAGCCCCAGAAAACCAGGACATCTTTGCCTTTGAATGGGAATCTGTTAATAAAGGTAGAAAAACTCAGCTGACTTGGAAAGTCTTACCTCAGGGATATAAAAACAGTCCCACAATCTTTGGAAATCAATTATCCAAAGAATTGGAGCAATGGGAATGGCCACAGGGAGAGGGCATTCTTTCTGCAATATGTAGATGATTTACTTATAGCAATTGAAACTGAAGAAAAATGTATAGAATAGACTATTGCATTGTTGAATTTCTTGGGATTAAACAGATATCGAGTTTCCCAACAGAAAGCCCAATTGGACTGCTGACGACCCAGGGGAAAGCTGTCAAACATGCTGAGGAAATCCTACGATTGTTAGAAACCGTCCAACTCCCAGATCAGGTGGCCATAATGCATTGCAAGGGACACCTAAGAGGTAACACTATTCCAGAAATAGGTAACCGAAAAGCTGATGCAGAAGCTAAATTAGCTGCTGCAAGAACTGATGAAATAATCATATCAACCCTAGTCCCAGAGGAATTAGATACTAATTTTAAGCCGGAGTACCAAGACTCAGATCACAGGTGGATACAAAGGAACAAAGGTAAGATGCTGGATAACGGATGGGGCCAGTTAGAGACAGGACAACTAGTGCTTCCAGAAAAATTAATCTGGCAATTTGTAAAAACAGAGCACGAAAAGGCCCATTGGGCCCTCGAACCCCTCTATCAATATTTAAAAGCTAGGATAGCAGGACCAAAACTTTTCACAGGAATAAAGCAATTCACATCTCCATGTGAACATTGCTTGAAAAATAACCCTAACACAGGGACTAGAATACAGAAAGGGGCAATTAACAGGGGAAAATTCCCTGGAGAATTATGGTAAATCGATTTCTCTGAACTCCCAAGAAAAGGGGGGTACAGATACCTCCTTGTTTTAACAGACACATTTTCTGGGTGACCTGAAGCATTCCCGTGCAGGACAAATAAGGAAAGGGAAGTAACCAAAGTCCTGCTAAATTAAATCATTCCGAGATTTGGGGTACCTAAAAGCATCTCCTCAGACAGAGGCTCACATTTTTGTGCCAAAATTGTAAAAGCAATAAGTAGAACATTACAAATCAATTGGGAACTACATACACCTTACAGACCCCAGGCTAGTGGGCAAGTAGAGAAAATGAACCATCTCATTAAACAACAAATTGCCAAAATCTGCCAAGAAACCAATTTACAGTGGCACCAGGCTTTGCCTATTGCTCTGATCAGGCTAAGAGTGAAGCCTCGCTCAAAGGAGAAACTAAGTCCTTTTGAAATCCTCTATGGTAGACCTTATGCAATGCAGGTTGTTAACAGCGAAGCTGTGGATCAAATAGGCAATCAATACATATATGATTATGTAATAACAGTGGGAAAACATTTTGATAAAAACGCAACAGTAGTGATAGAAAACCAACCCAAACAACCTGACTGTAAACTACATCCTTTCGATCCTGGTGATTGGGTATATGTTCAGAATCTTTTAGGAAAACCTCTACAGGAAAAGTGGGAAGGACCATTCCAGGTGCTGCTGACCACCTTCATGGCAATCCGAATCAAGGAGCGACCTGCTTGGATCCACTACTCCCGGGTCAAGAAAGCTCCAGAGAACCCCTAAGAGAATTCCTGAAGGAACCCCGACCATGGACTGGCAAATCCCAACATTATCCTGTGGACTCTTGATAAGTATAATCTCCACACAAAACACTACCATGGAATGGCCATGGTCAAATGCACGGGTTATCACATCAATATTTTTGGGTGAGGCAGCGCCTCGACCAGGCATGGCCATTTATGTCCTACACAATACCATTCCATACACACACCAGGACTGGATTAAACCCCCGAAGTCATTGTATACTATAATAGGACAACAGAACAAAGTAATACAAATAGGGTGCAAAGGTGTTAATACTCTAACGCAAAAAACTAAACTGATCGAAAAGAAAACAAACAACACAAAGCCAAGTGCGAGACAAAATTAATACTTGATCAATCAGTGTCAGTCCAGTACTCTTGGGAAAGTAGAGATAGAACTATCTCTGAGACATTCATCATCTGGCTTAAAGCGAAACCCACTACCAAACCACTTGAAAAAGTAACGGCCAAAATCACAATTCCTACTCCAGCCTGCAAAGGGATACATAATCTGACCTTTATAGGACCCCATGTAGTAAGACAATCTAACGAACTGAAATTACTATTAGATCCCACATACTCACTGAAAAGAATCCAAATAAATATTCAGATAAACGTCACACACATACAGAAAGACTGCCAGCCGTTCATACAACAGAGCCTTAAAGGCTGGAAGGCATGACTGGCTGCCAGATCACACCCACGACACGTGTGGAGGGATGCAACTGGATGGCTTGCCATGGGTTTAGGAGTTTTAAACACGATAGATCAAGAGGTGCTGGTAAATAAACTGAGTGCTGTCACATCCAACCTAGGGAAACTTAAAGTGCCTCTAAACTCATCCATGCTTACTCTAGCTGAAACACAGTCGCTAGAAATTTGATTATTAACCTTGGTTGCCAACCATACATCCCAAGATTTTTCCAGAATCACTGATTATATTGGAAAAACTAACAAGAAAATTGCACTTGCCTTCCAGTGCATACAAACACAACAATGGGTACAAACTGTGGCTGCAGGAATACTGAGAGAGGGAACATCTGGAATATTACCTGAGGAGATAAAAGAAATTATAGCCAGAAACAGTTCCACCACTCAATTTGAGAAAAATTATTAGGCGTGGTGGCAACTAGTAAACTTTACTTATAATCCACAAAATGAACAAATTGAGGCTTATGTGCTTACTATTAGTGCAGCCAAAGAAAGAATTATCTTTCCTGTTCTGACTTTAGGAACTATACACCAAAATGTCATAATTCGACCCATAAATCATAACGTGTGGGCACACTATGATTCCTCCAAAAACAAATGGCAATCAATCAGTACAGAAGCCTGTATCCCTAAAGAACAACTAGGGTACATCTGTGAAAATGCAGTCATAGAAAATGAAGATTTGTGTTTAGATACTGAAAATAGTATGTGTACTTTTGAAATGCTTCCCCATAATATAAACCAATCGCAAGTGTATTATGTAGGAAATGGATGTGCATGTATTAGAACATTTTGTGATTATGTTTTTATTGATCATTGTTATGTAGAAACAAGTAATGCTAACTTTTAAGTATGTAATTTTACTAAGATAATAGGTTGTGATTTTAATTATACTGTTCCTATTACCACTAGGCAACTAATCGAAGCTAAATATAGTTTATACCATGATGTACCAAAATTGCAGATAGGAATGAAAACTAATCTTTTTAAAGCAATGCTTAAGCATCCTGACATAGAGAGATTAGTCCAGGAAGTGAATAAAAAGTCTCAACGAATGATTTGGCAAGTTGAACACGACTCCACCAATATAACAAATGTCCTAAGACAGAACAAACAGGGCAACATCATTGGTGGGATATCTTTAGAGGACAATCCCCTTCAGCAACAAAAGTGTTTGACTACTTAATATATCCAATGTTAATTATAGCAATAACCATACTTTTGCTATCCCTTTTAAAAATATGACTGTGGTATAGGTTACACTCTATAGTCAGAAGAACCCAAATATTATGGGCAATAATGCACACTCACACTTCCCTGGAACTTGACGAAAGAGTTCGTAAGTTCTAAGAAAAGGGGGGAATGAAACAGGAAGGGTTAATCGAAACACTTTTACTGTAAACCCATAAGAACACCCCTACCCCCCTGTACGACTTATAGTTTACCATAAGCTATATTTCGTTTACTGTAAGCTATATTTCGTACAGGAAGGCTATGTCCTGTACTGAGGGCATTAGACCTTAAAGGAAGCACAACAAACACTAGACAAAAAACTCAACACCCATAAATCTCATCCAGAGGAGCCAAGGTAGACATTGGAATAGGTAAAGTAGGCCTAGAGCCAAGGGTTTCTTCAAGCCTGGACGATCAGAACACGAGAACAATAGAAAGTACGAAAGGTCCCTGGGGTTACGCGATGAAGAAGAGTAGATTTGAGATTCCATGAGGAAGTAAGGCAGGATCTACCACCATAATATTCCTCAAAATAGAGACCACGCCTCAATCTCCGCCCCAACTCCACCTGCTATGAATATTGTAATCTAAGGATGCAATAATATGAATATGCATGTAGTTATGTCGTAATCATGATTAGAAAACTGTATAAATTGCTTGTTTTCACTGAACCACTTCGGAACTTTTTGCCTGGTCCGAGCTGGGAAAACTCCCCAACGTCGTTAATCGTTCAATAAATACCTTGCTGTTTAAGGACTTCAAATTCTGTCTTTAAGCAGTTTTATTTACCTGCCTTTTTTGGGTATCATGTGCAATGCAGTATGGATCAAACTCACCACCTACCATACAATTGATACAATTATTGAGTTTGGAGGAACTAACTCCATATGGTATACAGATGATTGCCCAGATAATATTTCCCCTAATGCAGTTCTCAGTGTTTCAGTCAACCTGGAATAAAATGGCTACTGCACAGGGGATGAAAAATTTACAATGGCCTCAAGATGACCCTTGATATGGAAATGGCAGTGATGTCCTTACTGGTTCAGGGCAGTTCTCTAACCCTCAACACCCGGCACAGGCAATTCTTTGTACTGCTGAGCTATCAACTCCTAAGCCCAGATATGCCTCTATTAGGCAAGATACTAAGGAGTCATATTTGCCATTTGTTGAGAGACTACTGGCTGCCATAGAGAATCAGGTTTTTGATGCTGGTCTGCGTGATGCCCTAGTGAAACAATTAGCAAGAGATAATGCCAATGCAGACTGTCAGATCATAGATGCCTTACCTGGTGATCCCTCGCTTGATGATATGATTCAGGCATGTTCAAAAGTAGGATCAGTGGATCACAAGATGACTGCATTTGCTACTGCCATGGCTGCAGTTACCACCACAGACCATAAATGTGGCTCTTGCAGTTAAAAGGGACACCGAAGAACTGAGTGCTCCCGGAAATCAAAGAACACACCCACACAGCAATAACAACTTGCCTTCGATGTGGGAAAGTGGGGCACTTTGCTAGGCACTGTTGGTCAACTTATCATGCTGATGGACATATGTTGTCGGGAAAAGGGAAGACGACCGCGAGGCAGCGTGCTTTGACACAAGTACCTGCCCCAATTGACCAACTTACCCAGCACTTCCAGCGACCACAGACTCTGCGACCGGGCCTATTGACAGGGGTTTAAGTGCCTTGATAATTGGTAGGTCAAGTGCTACCATTCAGGGGAACTTGTACATGTAGGAGTTATTGATGCCAACTATACTGGGCAGATATGTGCCATGGTATCACCACCTACCCCTCCTCTTTGTATTGAAAAGGGAACATACATTACTCAACTTATACCCTTTATGAGCTGTGTTCCTAGGACAAAAAATGTAATCTGAGGCACAGGAGGATTTGGATCTACTGGAGTTCCTCAAGTCCACTGGACTCAGATTGTGAATGACCATCGACCTCAAAGGACCTGCGTGCTGAGTATTGCACATGCGTCTCCCACTACAGCAAAGGTATCTGGGTTATTGGATACTGGTGCGGACGTTACAGTCTTCTCCCTGAAGGACTGGCCTACTTCTTGGCCTTTTGTCCCTGCCTCTCGGGCTGTTGTAGGTTTGAGAGGTACTTCCACCAGGTGCCTTGCAGCTAAACCAGTGCTTATTGCCAACCCAGAGGACCAAGCTGCCACCATTCGACCCGTTGTGACTGTCGCACCTTTAAACTTGGGAGGACGGGATTGCCTTTCTCAGTGGGGGGTCCATATTGCTACGGATTTTCCCTAGAGGTCGCTGTGATGCAGGGCGTGAAACAACCCCCAGTTGCTTTGAAATGGTTATCAGATAAGTCTGTGTGGGTTGAACAGTGGCCCCTCAACAATGAGAAACTCACTGCCCTGCATATTTTATTCCAAGAACAATTAAAAGCAGTTCATATCGAGCCGTCTCACAGTCCATGGAACACTCCTGTATTTGTTATAAAGAAGAAATCAGGAAAATGGAGACTCCTAGAGGATTTACAGAGAGTCAATGAGGTGATGGCAACAATGAGAACACTGAAACCAGGGTTTCTTTACCTTTCATTTACATGCAGATGATGAGAAGTTTGCTTTTACTGTTCCTTCAGTAAACCATGCTGAGCCCTCTAAATGGTACCACTGGAAGTTTTTGCTATAGGGCATGAAAAATTCACCTACCATCTGTCAATGGTTTGTTGCCCAAGCCTTGAGCCCTGTTAGAGAAAAATATCCAGAAGGATATTGTTACCATTATGTGGCAATGGATTTACCCTATGTAGGATGGAAGAAGTCCTGTCAGAGATGGACTGGTGATTGAAAAGAAGAAAACAGCTCAAATGTTATAGAAACAGAAGTTTTTAATGTTGTTTAAACATATCTTAAAATGGCTTTTCTGTATTTTTGCAAAGTCACTGCTTCTCCTTCCCAACACCCCCTGCAAAGAACTCTTATGCAGGAATGTCCTGGGAAGATATCCTTAGGTCTTCTCATTGGCCTTTGTTAGCCCTCTTCTATTGGCTATTAACTCTACCTGATTGGGTTTTTCTGTAGTACCCTGACTCTGTAATTGGTTCTTTTTTAATCCCCCTGAAAACCTTATAAGCCCCCAGCCCCACAATAAACTTCCTCTTTTGTCCGTCCCTCTGCGTGGTCTGTGTGAGCTTCTTATGGGCTCATAGAGCCACGTGCTAGGGGGGCAGTTGGGAGAGCATTACACCTCCAGAGAATGGCTTAACACCCAAGACCTGAAGGTGCCCCCTCCAAATCAGCCGTCGTACCATTATATGGATGATATCCTTCTAGCAGCTCCTTCCAGTGAGATGCTGTCTGCCATGGAGTCCAACACCCATGCTTTTTTGAAACAGTATGGTTTGACTGTGGCTCCAGAGAAAGTACAGCATGCTCAACCATGGCTTTACCTTGGCATGAAGGTACTCGAACGTACCGTTCAACCACAGGCCCTCAAATTGAATACAAAGATTAAAAATTTGAACCATGTCCAAAAATTGGCAGGGACTATAAATCGGTTGCGTCCTTATCTTGGCCTAACCACATCCCAAATACAGTTTTTAATTGATCTTTTAAAAGGCGATTCGGATCTTCATGCTCCTTGAAAATTTACCCCACAAGCTAAGCAAGCCATTGCTTTAGTGGAACAGCACATGCAAAACAAACATGTATGGAGAATTGCCACTGATGTTGCAATTCAAGTATATATCCTTATTGATAGCATGGTTCCTTTGGCCATGATTGCACCATGGAACCCTGCCTGGCATGATCCTTTGCATGTATTGGAATGGCTTTTCCTATCGGTATGTTCCAAGAAAACTACTCCTGGTTTATTTGAACTCCTAGCACAGTTAATCATAAAGGCACGTTCCCGTTGCACAGAACTTATTGCGCATGATCCTGAGATCATCGTAGTGCCTGTGCAACTAGATTATTTTGAATGGTGCTTGGCCAATAGTTCTGCTTTACAAGTGGCATTGACCAACTACACGGGTGCTATTAAGTACCATCTGGCATCTCACCCCCTATGCAAATTACACAATCAGGTTTCTCTGGGACAGAAACTTCTTTCTTGCACGACGCCTGTGCCTGGACCCACCGTATTCACCGATGGGTCAGGAAAGACAAAAAAGGCAGCTGTGACGGTCACAAATGGCAACACGTTGAATTTCAAGAAGATTCACCCCAGATTGTCATGGTTACTGTTGCATTTCAGCATTTCTCTGGCCCAGTTAATATTGTCACTGATTCTGCATATGTAACCAGTTTAGTTCGACACTTAGATCAAGCAGTCCTTCGAGAGGTTTCGAATGCCCTCTTGTTTGGGGTCCTTCATTTACTGGGGGAAACAATTCAAAAACATACTAATTCGTACTACATTCTACATGTGTGTAGTCACACCAGTTTGCCAGGTTTTATAGCCATGGACAATGCTCACGCAGATCGCCTTGTTTCACCTGCTGCTTTAGACCCAGTGCCCAATCTTAGGCAACAAGCTATCACCTCACATCAATTTTTCCATCAAAACCGGTGGGCCTTGGAACGACAGTTTAATTTAACACCTGCTGAAGCTCGTTCCATCATTGCTGCATGCCCTGACTGTCAAGGTCAGTCAGTACCTGCCTTCTATGTAACCAAACCAAGAGGGCTGCAGGCTTTACAAATTTGGCAAACTGATGTGACTCATATAGCAGAATTTGGACACTTAAAATACTTACATGTATCTGTTGATACCTTCTCCTCTGTTATAATAACCACTGCCCATACAGGTGAAACTGCCCAGGATGTTATTCGTCATTGGCTGCAGGCATTTTCTATATGTGGTGTTCCACACCAAATTAAGACCGACAATGGTCCTGCCTATGCCTCTTCCCGGGTGCAATCTTTTCTCCAAATGTGGGGAATTTCCCATGTCACCGGTATTCCTCACTCCCCCCCAGGGTCAAGGTATTGTGGAATGAGCATATGGTATCTTTAAGCGTCAATTACAAAACTAGAAGGCACGAATGTCTGGGGAAACCCCTGAAACTCGCCTCGCTAGAGATAAAAACTAAGAAGGAAGTTTTTGCATAAGGCAGGGTAACACGCACGGATCAGGAAGATATAACAGCATGGTTTTCTGGCAGTAGTAAGTGGAGTCATGCACAGTAAGCCACCTTGTCATAATGACTTAGCAAAATGACATAATGCAATGAACTGCCAATGGGGAGTTATTTATGTAACTTGAAAACCAATAATGAGTTAACATGTGTAGCCTAAAAAGTGTAAAAACCTGCAGCAGAGTGCAATAAAAAGTTCCAGTTTCTGGTTCCAAAGAGTTCTTGTCATTCTTCATTCTTTCCCACTCCGACTCACGACACCCATTCCTTTTGAACATATATCAGTGGGACTCGAACCCACAACCAATACATTGGTGGGAATCGAACCCATTACATCAGTCGGACTCGAACCCACTCTGAACATATATCAGTGAGACTTGAACCAATTCCCTTTAGAACATATATTGGTGGTATTGAAACCAACTTTCTTTGAACATACATCGGTGGGACTCGAACTCACTGCCTTTGAACATATATCTGTGGGACTCGAATCCACAACTGTGGGAAGTGAAAGAATGGAATCTTACAAGGAGTGCAGAGAGATGCTAGAAGAACTCCAGTGGACCCCTCAGGAAGACATTCATCTCGAAGTGCTCTAACAGCCGAGGTCAAGGAAGAGTCTGCCGTCCAGTGATAATAAACAGACCCTACAGAAACCCACCACCACTCCTTCCTGGCCTTCCCCCTCTCCCTATGTGGCCAGACATATCCCTATAAGCCAATCTTTTCAAACCCTCTTATCAGAAATCCTTGGGATTCGAGGTTTCGTGGCACAAACCCACCCTCTACCAGAACCTTTTGTAACCTCCCTATAAAAGTACCCTCGTAATAAAGGAATTGGCCATTTTGCGAGCCATATAACGTTGTGTGTATGTCTCTTGTCCCTATGCAAGATGAGCCCTGGGTCTATTTGCGTGGACACAGCCCCCCCCACGCAGACACAACCAATACATTGGTGAGACTCAAACCCACTCCCTTTGATCATATATTGGTGGGACGCGAACCCAGAACCAATTCATCAGTGGGACTATTACCCACAACCAATACATCGGTGGGACTCGAACTCACTACCTTTGAAAAAATATCGGTGGGACTCTTATCCAAAACCAATACATCAGTGCGACTCGAACCTACTAACTTTGAACACATTTCAGTAGGACTCGAACTCACATGCAATACATCAGTGAGACTCCAACCCATTCCCTTTGAACAAATATCAGTGGGACTCGAACCTACTTACTTTGAACATATATTGGTGAGACTTGAACGCACAACCAATACATCAATGGGACTGGAACCTACTCCTTGTGTACATATATCGGTGGGACTCGAACCCACTCTCTTTGAACATATATCAGTGGGACTCAAACTCAAAACCAGTATGTAGGTTTGACTCAAACCCACTCCCTTTGAATATATATTGGTGGGACGAGAAACCCATAACCAATACATAGGTGTGATTCAAACTCACAACCAATACATTGGTGGGACTCGAACCCCCTCTCGTGGAATATATATTGGTGGGACTCTAAACCACAACCTGTACATGGGGGGGGACTCGATACCAAAAATATTACATCAGTGGGACTCGAACCCACTCCCATTTGAACATATATCGGTGGGACTCGAACCCAGAACCAATATATTGGTGGTACTCAGACCCACTCCCTTTGAACATATATCGGTAGGGCTTGAACCCACAACAGATACATCAGTGGGATTTGAACCCATTCCCTTTGAAGACAAATCGCTGGGAATTGAACCCAAAATCAATACATCGGTTGACTCGAACCCACTCCCTTTGAACATGTATCAGTGGGAATTGAACCCACAAGAACTACATCGGTGGGGCTCGAACCCAAAACCAATACATCAATGGGACTTGAACCCAAAACCAATAGAACAGTGAGACTCGAACCCACTGCCATTGAACATATATCGGTGGGACTCAAACCTACAACCAATACATCAGTTGGACTTGAACTTACTCCCTTTGAACATATATCCAGGGGACTCGTACCCACAACCACTACATTGGTGGGACTCGAACCCACAGCCAATATATTTGTGACACTTGAACCCACACATTTTGAACATATATCAGTGTGACTCAAATCCACAACAAATACATCCCTGGGACTTGAACCCACTCTGAATATATATGGGTGGGAGTTGAACCCACTCCCCTTGAACATAGATCGGTGGGACTTGAAGCCAGAGTCAATAAATCGGTTGGACTCTAACCCTCTTGCTCTGAACATGTATTGCTGGGACTAGAACCCACAACCAATACAGTAGTTGTACCCAAACCCACTTCCTTTAAACATATATTGGTGGGACTCGAACCCACTCCCTTTGAAAATATATCGGTGGGACTCGAACTAGTAACCAGTACATCAGTGGGACTCGATTCCACTCTTTTTGAACTGTGATGGTTCGGACCTGGCTCCCTGCCAAATGCCCAAACCCTCAGCAGCAATTCCCTTCCCTTCTTCCCCCAGGGCAAAGAACTATGCAAAACTGAAGAACCCGAAATCAAGTTAGTTATATAACAATATATATTTTATGTATATTAAAGTTATATACAGTTAAGATGCTACGTACACAGCAAAAGGGAATCCAAATACCCCCCGAAGGGCTAGGGAAAGGGAAAAAAGGGACAAAAGGGAACAAAAAGGGACACCAAATAGATATGCGCAATCAAACCTGAGAACTAGTAAAATAACTAGTAAAATAAATCTCACCACGTCCCTTAGAAAAGCAGGATTGGCAGACACGGTCAGCAATCTTCAATCCTCCACGCATCAGGCCAGTGGTCGCTGCAGGCCTCAACCTTAGATAAGCGAGACCAATGCAAGGACCCACTGTTCCCGAACCTTGCCGGAAGAGAAGAGAGCGAAGGCCTCTCCTCCCTTCTTATTTATATCCCGATTTACGTAAAAATCATATGGAATACTGGGAACACTGCCCCTTCCTTGGTTACAAACTGGTCACCAAGGAAGACCTAGATTAAAACCACCACATGAACATATATCGGTGGGATTCAAACCCACAACCAATACATCGGTGAGACTCGGTCTCAAAAGAGATACATCGACTGAGTCAAACCCATTTGAACATATATCAGTGGGACTCAAACTCATAAGCGATATGTCGGTTGGACTTGAACCCACTTTGAATATATATCTGTGGGAAGCGAACCCATAACCAATACATAGGTGAGATTTGAACTCACAACCAGTACATCGGTGGCACTCAAACCCACTCTCTTTGAATATATCGGTGGGACTCGAACCCACTCCCTTTGAACTTATATAGGTGGGACTTGAACCCAAAACCAACACATCGATGGGACTTGAACCCACAACCAATGCATTGGTGGGACTTGAAGCCACTCTCATTGAACATATATCGGTGGGACTCGAACCCACAAATGAAGCCACTAATATTAAGACAGTCTCTGAGAAATAAGAGGTTAAAACAAAATTGTAAAAGAAATTTCATAACCCTAGCATTAGGAAACCAGGAATCATAGAAGGAGTGGTAAGTTGGCTGAAGATTAGGGCATATACTGACTAGATAGAGCATTCCTCAAAAGATAGCAGCATTCTTCAAAGAGA
>NW_020956306.1:185867-188476 GCF_003031625.1 Empidonax traillii | reverse complement strand
TTTTGTCCAGGGCTACCTGGGACTCTCCAACGCGTTGCAAATAAAATACCTCCTGCTTAGAGCATGAAACTTTGTCTCTAAGTAGTCTTTTATGCTCGATTGGGGCAAAAATTCGGCATCATTCTGGCGAGCCAGGCAGGAGAGACAGGGTCCCCCGAGGCTGTGGTCCTGGGGGCCAGGGACTCTCTCCGGGCTCTCCCGACGGATTTTTGTCGGTAAAGAGACTCCCAGACCCCTCGGACCTACACGCAGCGGTGGACAAGATCTCCTGCTTCAAATTAAGAGGTATTTTTCCTTGATGTATTCCTAGGATTAAGGACTGGCCAAGTCTATGTGTGTCTATTACTGTAATTTGTCTTATTTTGTGTAAATGTTGTGTTAGAGAGCTCTGCAGAAAAGGAACGGGGGTAAGACGTTACCGCCCGAGGGAAAGCCAAGGGGACGCCCTGGCATCAATCCCTAGCGGGTTAGAGTCCCGCCAAAGCTGGGTTAGAGGCCCGGTATAGAGGAGAGCGGGTTAGAGTCCCGCCAAAACTGGGTTAGAGGCCTGGGGTGGAGTTAGAGTCCTCACTAAATGGGGTTAGAGTCCCCAACTAAATGTCTTGAGTGTCTTTTATTGTAACTCGTTCAGTCTCATGTAACTTGTTTTGTCTTGCGTGAATGTTGCATCTTAAGGGTTAAAGCTACAACTTTTATTTGGCTGAAGACAGTTTTTAACTAATCTGGGATTGTTTCCAAGTTTCGGGAACTTTTCCAAACAAAGTCTGGGAACGTTTCCAACACCTACTTGGGAGGAGATTCTTTTGGAATGTAAAGAATTTTTTGCGAACGTTGTTCAGAAGCATAAGGAAAAAATTGTTTATTTTTATTTACGGTTTGTAATAAGTTTTTTTTTTTTGTAGAAAGGGTATTTTTTTGAAATGTTTTATTTTGCATGAGATTTTGTAAGAGCGAAAATTGTGTGTTTGGTGAAATATTTTATAATTTTGTATGTAATTTTATTAGAGCGAAGATTGCGTGTTTAAACGTTTGTAGCACTTTGGCTGTAGCATCTATAAAATCATATATCTTTTAGCTCACAGCCGTGTCTTGTGGCTGGCAATAACGTAAACTGAATATTTGGAAACCAAAGTAATATCTTACGGTCTGCACGCGACATCCCGTGACTTTACTCGGTAAAGCAGTTTAAGCAAAACAAACCAAAAGGTGAGAACGTTTTATCTAAAGTGTATAAGTATGAATGCGTGTGAATGAGACGTGCAATTGGGCATGAAGTGAATGCGGAGTCCCGATCTGCGGTTCCTGTTCTTCGCGAGAAGCCAGGCCAGAGACGGACGAAGCGAATGAAAATTGTGTGCATGAAAATATTAACACAAAGTAGAGATATGAACATGAAAACCCCCTTGGGGTGTGTCCTGAAGCATTGGAAAGACTTAGGAGGGATTCCAGGGGGAAACATAAGTAAGAAAACACTCTTAAAATACTGTACACAACGGTGGCCTTTGTATAAATTAGATAAGGCAACTCACGACAGCCAAGCATCCGCGAAATAGAAAGTAGTACGCCAAAAACTGGGAATTATGAAAATGAAAGTAGCCTGTCAAGATCAGGGAGCACCAGAAAGGAAAGTAGTTTCCCCGAGTTAAAACACAGTGAAAAAGTCACAATGTAGTAAACCCGGGAGAAAAAGCAAACAACTCACAGAAGTTAAATATAGTCATTCAGATAGAGGATAAGAAAGGCGAAGAAAGTAGTGTCTCGAAGCAGGTTGAGCGTCCGTCAGTGTCTCATCCAAATACAGAAGGAGAGGCGGCTGGACTGCGTAAACCATGCCAGGGGGTTAGTAGAAGATGACTTGGCAAAAGGTTTGGAAAGTGAGAATGAGGAACAAAACGGGGAAAGAAAACAGAAAAGAAAAAGGATAGAACAGATACCGAAACCCAAGAAGAAAATCCCGGGGAGGGGACCAGTTATTCATATTAGACTAGATCTGCAACACAGAAAGAAACAAAAGAGAGGGACGAAAGGAGTTATACGATAGCTCCCCTTTAAAGAATAATGCCGATTGCAGGGGAACAAGCACGAATAAAAGTACCATTTACAACAAGTAATTTAAATAGCTGGAGAAAAGAAGCAAGAAACTTTAGAAAGAATCCAGAGGGAGTAACTAGGAAATTTAAACTATTAGCAAAGAACCAAAACATTGATTGGGAAGACTTAAAAGTAATGTTGTCAAAATTAACAGAAACAAAGAAAGAACTCGTATTGAGAACAGGAAAGGAACATGCTGCATTATTACCTGAAAAAGTAAATATAATATTTCCCAATCAAAACCCAGAGTGGGATCCAAATAATCCAGTTCAATATGGGCGACTAGTACAATATAGGAAGTTAATAGCAATAGGTCTGCGAAATGCAATACCTAAGACCATTAGTTGGGCAATGTTATATGACGTCAGACAAGGAAAAGATGAAACCCCTTCAGAATTTCTGGATAGACTTAGAGCAGCTATGAAACAGTACACACCTCTAGACCCAGCATCAGAAGGAAGAAAACAACAGTTATTAGGACTAATGATGGGACAATGCACCTCAGACATCAAAAAAAA
>NW_020956306.1:181037-182933 GCF_003031625.1 Empidonax traillii | reverse complement strand
AATAGGGAATAGAAAAGCAGATGCAGAAGCTAAGTTAGCTGCCGCAAGAACCGAAGAGGTAAACATAACAGCTTTAATACCAGGAGAGATAGATACAAATTTTCAACCAAATTACCAAGAATCAGATCAGAGGTGGATTAAAAAGAACAAGGGCAAGTTGTTAGACAATGGATGGGGGCAATTAGAAACAGGACAACTAATAATACCAGGAAACTTAATGTGGCAATTTGTAAAGACAGAACATGAAAAAGCCCATTGGGCCTTAGAGCCACTTTATCAGTATTTACAAACTCGAATAGCAGGACTGAAGCTCTTTACCACAGTAAAGTATGTTACATCCCAATGCGAGTGGTGCTTGAAGAACAACCCAAATACGGGAACTAAGGTACATCAAGGAGCCATAAATCGAGGTAAATTCCCAGGTGAAGTATGGCAAACTGACTTTTCTGAACTCTCGAGAAAAGGAGGGTTTCGATATTTACTAGTATTAACTGACACGTTTTCTGGGTGGTCTGAAGCATTCCCTTGCAGAACAAATAAAGAAAGAGAAGTAACTAAAGTCTTATTAAATGAAATAATACCACGGTTTGGGGTACCGAGAAGTATATCTTCAAACAGAGGTACACATTTCTGTGCAAAAGTGGTAAGAACAATAAGCAAAGCGTTACAAATTAAGTGGCAATTACATACGCCTTACCGGCCCCAGGCTAGTGGGCAAGTGGAAAAGATGAATCATCTTATTAAACAACAAATTGCTAAAATATGCCAAGAAACTAATTTACAGTGGTACCAAGCTTTGCCTATTGCTCTGCTTAGACTGAGAGTCAAACCCAGATCAAAAGAAAAGTTAAGTCCGTTTGAAATTTTGTATGGGCGACCGTATGCTATGCAAATTGTAAATGAGGATACTGTGGACCAAATAGGTAATCAGTACATTTATGACTATGTAATTACAATAGGGAAACATTTCGATAAGAATACTGCAATGGTGCTAGAACACCAACCCAAACAGCCTGATTGTAAGCTACATCCATTCAACCCCAGTGATTGGGTATATGTTCAGAATCTTTTAGGAAAACCGCTGCAGGAACAGTGAGAAGGACCGTATCAGGTGCTGCTGACCACCTTCACGGCGATCCGAATCAAAGAACGACCTACTTGGATCCACTACTCCAGAGTCAAGAGGGCTCCAGAGATGTAATTCTATTGAAATAATGGGTTGTGATTTAACTATACTGTTCCTATCACCACTAAACAACTGATTAAAACTAAATATAGTTTATACCATGATGTACCAAAATTGCAGATAGGAATGAAAATCGATCTTTTCAAAGCAATGCTTAGGCATCCTGATGTAGAAAAACTAGTCCAAGAAGTAAACAAAAGGACTCAAAGAATGATTTGACAAATTAAACATGACTCCACCAGTATAACAAATGTCCTCACTAAGATAGAACAAACAGGACAACATCACTGGTGGGATATCTTTACAGGACAATCCCCTTCAGCAACAAAAGTATTTGACTACTTAATACACCCAATGCTAATTATAACAATAACCATGCTTTTGTTATCTCTTATAAATATGTGGCTGTGGTACAAGTTAAACTCTATAATCAAGAGGACCCATATACTATGGGCAATGATGCACACTCACACTTCCCTAGATTTTGACGAAAGATTTCGTAAGTTATAAGAAAAGGGGGGAAATGAAGCCACTAATATTAAGACAGTCTCTGAGAAATAAGAGGTTAAAACAAAATTGTAAAAGAAATTTCATAACCCTAGCATTAGGAAACCAGGAATCATAGAAGGAGTGGTAAGTTGGCTGAAGATTAGGGCATATACTGACTAGATAGAGCATTCCTCAAAAGATAGCAGCATTCTTCAAAGAGA
>NW_020956306.1:154395-179980 GCF_003031625.1 Empidonax traillii | reverse complement strand
TGTAAAGATGTTGTAACTCACACTCAAGACTGTATAAATATGTTACACTGATTTTATTCGACAGAGTCTTTTGTCCAGGGCTACCTGGGACTCTCCAACGCGTTGCAAATAAAATACCTCCTGCTTAGAGCATGAAACTTTGTCTCTAAGTAGTCTTTTATGCTCGATTGGGGCAAAAATTCGGCATCACAACCAGTACATCAGTTGGACTCGATACCACAAAAATTACCTCGGTGGGACTGGAATCCACTCCCATTTGAACACTTATCGGTTGGAGTTGACCCCACAACAGATACAACAGTGGAAGTTGAGCCCATTCCCTTTGAAGATAAATCGCTGGGACTTGAACCCACAACTATTACATTGGTGTTACACGAACCCACTCCCTTTGAACATGTATCAGTGGGAATTGAACCCACAAGAACTACATCAGTGGGGCTTGAACCTACAACCAATAAATCAGTTGGACTCAAACCCACTCCCTCTGAACATATATCTGGGAGACTCGAACCCACAATGAATACATTGGTGAGACTTGAACCCACTCCCCTGGAACATATATCAGTGTGACTCAAACCCACCACAAATACATCCATGGGACTCGAACCAATTCCCTTTGAACATATATTGGTGGGACTCGAACCCACTCCATTATGAACATATATCAGTGGAACTCCACCCCATAACCAATACATTGGTGGGACTCAAACCCACTCCCTTCTAACATATATCGGTAGCACTCAAACCCACAAGAGATACATCACTGGGACTCGAACCCACAACCAATATATCGGTGAGACTCGATCCCAAAAGCAAAAAGACGGTTGGACCCACACCCTATGAAGACATATCTGTGGGACACAAGCCCACACCCTATGAAGACATATCTATGGGACTCAAATCCACAACCAATACATTAGTGGGACTCAAACTCACAACCAGTGCATTGGTGGGACTTGAACCAATGCCCTTTGAATAAATATCGGTGGGACTCGAACATACCACCAATACATCAGTGAGACTCGAACCCCCTCCCTTTGAACATTTATCGGTGAGACTCGAACCCACTTCCTTTAAACATATATCTGTTGGACTAGAACCCACAACCAATACATCAATGAGACTTTAACCCACAACCAATGTGATGGTTTGGACCTGGTTCCCTGTCAAATTCCCGAACTCACAGTAACATCTCCTTCTCCCTCCATTCTTCCTTTAGGGCAAAGGAAAAAACCAATAAAAATTTGAAGAACCTGAAATCAAGCTAGTTACATTAAAATATATATTTTATGTATATTAAAGTTATATACAATTAAAATGCTATGTACACAGTGAATTTTAACACCCCCTGAAGGGAAAGGGAAAAGGGAAAAAAGGACCAAAAAGGGACAAAAAGGGACACAGAACAGATATACAGAGTCAAACCCAAGAACTAGCAAAATAACTTGCAAAACAAATCTCCCAACATCCCTCAGAAAAGCAAGATCACCACACACGGCCAGCACTCTCCAATCTCCGCGTGGCAGACCAGTGGTCACTGAAGGCCTCAGGTTCTAGATAAGTGAGACCAACGCAAGGACCCACTGCTCCCAAACCTTGCCGGAAGAGAAGAGAGCGAAGACCTCTCCTCTCTTCTTATTTATACCCTGATTTACATAAAAATCGTATGGAATTCTGGGAACATGGCCACTTTCTTGGTTACAAACTGGTCACCAAGGAAGGCCTAGATTAAAACTACCACATTCTCCACCTATTATTCCATACTATTTCTACGTAACACCTATATCTTGCATTCGCCTACATCTCGCACATATATACATATATATATAGTCCTTGTTTGTCTCCTCGGAGCAACTGTTGAAAATCAACACTGACATCAGTTCATTTCAGATCTTTGGTCTCCTTGGTCACAATCACAGTTCTGGTTTTTGGGGTCGATTCATTGTTCTGGGTTGTCTCATCATTGGATACCGGCATCAGCGTAGTTCAGGTCTTTCTCGTCTGGTGGCTGGTCTCCTGTAAAACACAACTCAAGGCACAGAATTAGTTTTTCCCCAAAGTTAAATTTCCTTGAGGCACACACTGGATCTCTCCATCTTTCCTCATTATCCACCAGATATGTCCTGGCCCTTGAGCAAAAACAATCCCACTAATGAGTTTGTCTGGGCCTGAGGCAGGGGTAACCCAAACAGTTTTCCCTAGCATTCCTCTCAAGTGGACTGCTGGAAATTTGTCTCCATCGACAATGTGGAGGGATTCTGCTTGTGCAGGGCCAGCTCGATTGACAGAACCCCTAGTGTTCTCTAACCATGTGGCCTTTGCTAGGTTTTGATCCCAATTTTTGAAAGTTCCCCCACCTAGGGCTTTCAAAGTAGTTTTTGACAGTCCATTACACCTCTCAACCTTCCCAGAAGCTGGTGCATGATATGGAATGTGATATACCCATTCTATACCCTTGCCCAAGTGGTGACTAAATAATTTTTGAAATGAGTCCCATTGTCCGACTCAATGCCCTCTGTAGTCCCATGTCGCCACAGGACTTTCTTTTCAAGACCCAGAATGGTATTCTGGGTCGTTGCATGGGGCACTGAATAAGTCTCCAACCATCCACTGGTTGCTTCCACCATGGTAAGCCCATAGCGTTTACCTTGGCGGGTCTATGGCAACATGATGCAATCAACTTGCCATGCCTCTCCATATTTATACTTAACCCAAATGTCCACACCATACCATAGCGGCTTCAGTCTTTTCACCTGCTTAATAGCAGCACAGGTTTCACAGTCATGGATAACCTGAGAGATAGTGTCCATGGTTAAATCCATCCCTTGGTCTCGTGTCCATCTATAGGTGGCATCTCGGCCCTGATGGCCTGAAGCATCATTGGCCCATCAAGTTAGGAACAATTCTCCCTTCTGCTGCCAGTCTAGGTCTACTTGTGATACTTTGACCTGTTCAGTTCGGTCTGCTTGTTTGTTGTTATCATGTTCTTCATTAGCTCGACTCTTGGGCACATGGGTATCTACATGGCAGACTCTCACATTCAGTTTCTTTACTCTGACAGCCATGTCCTGCCACAAATCAGTAGTCCAGATGGGTTTTCCTGTACGTGTCCAGTTCATCTTCTTCCATCGGTCTAACCATCCCCATAGGGCATTGACTATCATCCACGAATCAGTGTAGAGGTAGAGCCTTGGCCATCCTTCTCGTTCTGCAATGTCCAGGACCAATTGGACAGCTTTGAGTTCTGCAAACTGACTTGATTCGCCTTTACCTTTGGCAACTTCTGCCACCTGTTGGGTGGGACTCCAAACAGCTGTTTTCCACTTCCGGTTCCTTCCTACAACACAGCAAGAACCATCTGTGAAAAGGGCATAATGCGTATCTTCATACGGTAACTGATTATATGGCGGAGCTTCTTCATCTCGACTCAGTGGCTCTTCTACTTCTTCCTCATCTGCCAGACTGAAGTTTCCACCTTCAGGCCAATTGGTTATAATCTCCAGAATTCCAGGGCAATTTGAGTTTTCCATTTGTACGTGCTGAGTAATCAAAGCAATCCACTTGCTCCACGTAGCATCGGTAGTCGGGGTGCTAGGAAGAGCTGTGTTTCGGTGCCAACCACCTCTGAGGTTGCTTGTATGCCTTCATAGGCTGCCAGAATTTCCTTCTCCCTAGGGGTGTAGTTGGCTTCAGAACCCCTGTAGTTTCAGCTCCAGAAACCCAGTGGTCGCCCTTGCATCTCACCAGGCACCTTTTACCAGAGGTTCCAGGAGGGACCTTTATCCCCAGCTACAGAGTAAAGTACATTCTTTACATCTGGTCCCGTCCTGACTGGTCCAAGAGCCACGGCATGTGCAATCTCTTCCTTGATTTGTTTGAATGCTTGCTGTTGTTCAGGACCCCATTGAAAGCTATTCTTTTTATGGGTCATGAAGTAAAGAGGGCACACAATCTGGTTGTTCTCAGGGATGTGCATTCTCCAAAAGCCTATGGCCCCTAGGAAAGCTTATGTCTCCTTCTTGTTGGTTGGCGGAACCATGGCTACAATCTTATTGATGACATATGTTGTTATCTGTCATTGTCCATCTTGCCATTTCAACCCTAGACTCTGACAGGTCCCTTGACCTTACTCTTTTTGATGGCGAAACCGGCGTTGAGGAGAATCTGGATGATTTTCTTTCCTTTCCTGAAAACTTCTTCTGCTGTATCCCCCCATACAATGATGTCATCAATGTACTGGATGTGATCTGGGGCCTCACCCTTCTCTAGGGTGGCCTGAATCAGTCCATGGCAGATGATGGGGCTGTGCAACCACCCCTGGGGCAGTCGGTTTCACGTGTACTGCACGCCCCTCCACGTGAAAGCAAACTGCGGCCTGCACTCTGTTGCCAAGGGAATGGAGAAAAACGCATTTTCAATGTCAATAGTGGCGTACCACTTCACTGTCTTGGACTCCAGCTCGTACTGGAGCTCCAATATGTCTGGCACAGCAGCACTCAATGGCGGCATGACTTCATTCAAGCCATGATAGTCCACCGTCAATCTCCATTCCCCATCAGATTTAAGAACAGGTCAAATGGGGCTGTTAAAGGGTGAGTGAGTCTTACTGACCACCCCTTGGCTTTCCAATTTCCAGATCATCTTATGGATGGGGATCACAGCATCTCAATTGGTCCAGTACTGCCACCTACGCACTTAGTGGCTGTCGCACTTGCTGATCTTCGACTTGCAATAATCCTGCAACAGAAGGATCTTCTGAGAGGCCAGACAGGGCAGATAATCCTTTGGACTCCTCTTCAGTCACCCCGACTACACCAAAAGCCCATCGGCAACCCTCTGGGTCCTTAAAGTATCCTCTCCTGAGGCAATCCTTCTCCTGGCAGAAGGCAGGGCCCCTCTATTGGTTCTGGTTTGAGCATTCACTGTCAGATCTTTGCTGTGGCTTGTCAGAGGCTTTCTTGTCATCCTGGAAACAGACCTCAGTCTTCCTGCATCTTGGAGATTGCAGTTCTCTTTCCAGGACATCTGCATCTACCACATAGACAACTTTCTTATTGGTTTCCTTGCGTCTTAGTTCTCTCACTCTGGCTTCATGTTTGGAGGTAGCTTCTCCATCCCACTTTCTCATGTTCTCTCCCTGGGCACGCAGATAAGCCCACAGTTCATTACATGATCTACGCTTAGGGTTTTCTCTCCTTCTGCGTGTGATGGAAGGAGATCACGAGCGGGACCAGGACCGAGATCTAGATTGTGGTCGAAGTCGTTCGGATGATCTATCTCTGTAGTGTCGGTCTTTGCAGTCTCCTTAGTCATCCTCATATTCAGAGTGATCATAAGACCCCTCTCTTTCAGGTGTTCGTCTGTAACTGGAATCAGAGTTTTCTCTAGAAAATGCATTCCTAGATTCTACTGTTTCTTCTATATGTCATAACACAGCACACAGCGTGCCCACAAGCGTTTCTTGCGTGTTTGGAAGCATCACTGTTGCCAAGACATGAACATATGATGCAGGAGCACCCTGGACTATCTTTCTCCTCAAAGGCATTGTGCAAGTGACACCCTCTGGTTCATCAATGACACCATCGTATTGAGAGTCATCATACATAAGTTCCAACAATGCCAATTCTCTTAAGTACTGGATGGCTTCTTCTACCTTAGTCCACTTCCTCGGGGGGCACATTAAATAGTCTTTGAATGGATACTTTTCTTTCACACCTGTGACAAGCCGTGCCCAAAGACTGGTTTTGAGTTTCCCATCTGCAACCAATTGATCAAGTTTGCGATTTTTGGCGAGGGATCCTAGTTGTTGTGCTCCATGACCTGCCAACATGTGAGCTCTAGCCCCACTGTCTCGGCAGCGAAGTAACCATGATAGAATTTATTCACCAGGCTGACAAGTGTAATCTTTTTGCAAGTCCCAAAGTTCTGACGGGGTCATTGATCGCAAAACTTCACTTTCCATTCTCGGGGGGTTTGCTTTTGTTGACTACTGGCACTGGTATCAGTATCAGGCCCTTCCCACTATCATCTGACTTGCTTTGAGCTCCCATTTGTCGTAGACTAATGCTATCGGGCATCGATATCCAGCTCTTCCTTGTCACTACAGGGGCAAGGGGTATCTTGGGTGGTGTAGTTTGAGTTCCGCTTCCCGTGGATGTAGTAGAGGCAGCACTGGCCCCAGGTGGCATGGTTTGAGTTTCTGCCTCAGCCTTAGCCTTCCCAGGGTAGTCAATGGCAGCTCAATAAGCACTCTTCAGGCCCCAATACAAAGCAAAGAACTGCATGTTTGGGTCCTCATAAGAAAAACACCCTTCTGCTAAATGACATGCCATCTCATCAGGATCAAACGCTTTTTCTGGTGTGAACTCCCAACTAATGGGAGGTGTCACACATCCTACCAATTTGCCAAAGTTCACGCACATTACTTGCCATCCAGAGACTGGCTTTTCAAGGTCCTTCCCAAAGTTCCAGCGAATACTTTTGAGGTTCATCCTTTCCTGCAACAAGGAAAGCAGTACCACACTACCTTTCCAATTTTAAATAACACTTCCACGACCTTTATAAATAATAGCACCATTGTTAAACAATTTATGTCAGGGTTGGGATCAATTCCAATCCAAGAGCCCTCCGCTACTAGGCCCTTGAGATCATAATTAAGGAAAGTAATTAAGTTTGAAAGGATGCTGAGATGGAAAATCAAGACACTGCTGAAAGCTCAACAATAAACTCAATATTTATTACAGAAAGTTGTTGGCGGGGAGGCTTCAGAGACATATATACACGACCTATGAGATCTAAAATATGTCCGATTTATTAGGATAGCTCAGGGGTTTTATAGCATCTGTATACAAGGTCTCATGACAAGAAGCACATAATTGGTTACAGGTCACTGTCCAGATGTAAACATGCATTACAAATAACTTTATAATTGGTTATTAACAGGTAACAAGGTAATTGCTTACTTCATCGAACTCCACCTTCTTCTTGGCACTGAGTTCCTTTTGTTCTAGCAAAGACACCCATGGCCATCTTGACACCTATAACTTATAGTACTTATAAAACTATATGAAAGTTTATAAAAGTCTATAAAAGTACCACACATAATATATATTGTTCACACATTCATCATGTTCCTCCCACAAATCCCTTTTTTGTTTTTGAGCAATTTATATGACACTACAATACATTCTTATCTTACCTCTAACACATTATAACACACAAGTACATATACCCATTACCATTAAAAATAACACCTTCACACACTTATCGTTTATTATTACCTTATAATGCTAAAACTTAACCCATACTAAAATTTAATGGATAATATATCAAGTTCACACAAAACACTCTCTTAAATTCTTAACTTCTATGATTATATCATACTACACTATAAACTACCTTATAATAATACTGAAAAAACTCTGTAATTCTGAATAGCTTATCTACAACAGTATCAACCTTGTTCTGCAGAATCACTCCCTTTCCAAGGTCTTATCCAACGTGCAGGCATCCCCCGAACTCCTGTATCTGTGAGGACACAAGCATTCCCTCTACCAGTTAGTTTTACCTCTGCAGGCCCCTTCCAGACCACAGTTTGTGGGTCCTTGTACTGAAATTTCACTGTTACCTGTGGATTTACCAAACCTGACTGCATAGAAGTATTATGAATTACAATGAGAGGGTCCGATCTTCCATCCGTCAACCGTAAAAAATTCAAAACATATAATGCTTTTGCAAGTCAGTTACGTGGGTTATCCAGCTCTTCTCCCCCTTTTTGTTTTTGCAAAAGTGATTTCAGGACTCCATGAGCTCGCTCGATGATACTATGTCCTGTAGGAGAATGAGCCATTTTGATAACATGAGAAGTACTCCAATTTACACAGAATCTGCAAAAACACTGTGAGGTATAATTTGACCCATTATCAGTCTTAAGTTCTGTGGGGCCTCTTAGGACTGCCATGCATGCATAGGTATGATGAATGACATATCTGGCACCTTCTCCAGCATGAGCAGATGCCCATATAGCATGAGAAAAAGTGTCAATGCACACATGCACATACTGCAACCTTCCAAACTCATTAACATGAGTGACATCCATCTGCCAAAGCTGCAATGCCTGCAAACCACGAGGATTGACCCCCAAGCCAATGCCCAGTCCATTTCTGTGGCAGGTTGAACAAGCTTGTACAATACCATGTGCATCTGATAGAGTTAACCCAAATTGTCTAGGTAACACATCTGCAGACTGATGGAAAAATTTGTGAGACAAGACTGCTTGTTGAAATTTGTTCACTGCAGGATCGACCCATGCAGGTGCTACTAACCTGTCTGCCCTGTCATTTCCAAGTGTTTAACCATCATGCAGTTTCTGGTTAGTCCTGATACGAGTGATAAAGTAGGGATGTGTTCTCTGATCTAACAAATGCAACAACTGTGTCATGAGTGCTGCTAAGATCTTATTTTTCAGGGTTTTGATCATTGCCCTCTCTATCCTTTGAACTGTTCCCACTACATAGAGAGAATCTGAAACTACATTGAGAGGTTCTTCCTTCCAGAAGCCCACACTACACCACGCAGTTCAAGAGTTTGTAGTGTGTCACCTGTAACACCTGGAAGCAATTTGTGTTTCCAGTCTGTTCCCTCCTGCCAGGTCACTGTTACTCATAGAGATTTCCTTCTAGCATCTGTAAAAACAGTAATCCCTTCCACAGGATCATCTGAACGCAACACAAGCTGTTCAATAATCTGATGTTGTAACAAAGGCAACAACTTGTCTGATGGATAATGATTTGTGATTAGTCCCTCAAAATCTGCTATAACTGTCTGGAATGGTTCAGATTTTTCAAACAACCACTCTAAATAGCTCTGAGCGACTGGCACAAATATTGCAGATAGATTCCTTTCAGTTAACACACAAATCCGTCACCTCCCCTTTATGACAAGTTGTGCAAACTATTCAGGTCGTGTCATGATTGTCTTTTTGGGTTGATAGGGCAAGAATACCCATTCCAAAATTCTTACGCTGACTGTTATTTGGCAGATGACACCTAATGGATGTTGTCTATTCCCTCCAGAGTTGACAATCAGATACTGGACTGGCTGATCTTCTAGCATTTTACAGGCATACCCTGCAGTTATTTTACCTGAGATGTTAATTATAACTGCTTTTTGTAAGTCTGATAAGTCTTTCCGAAGCTCTGCATTAGCAACGGACCTTAGGAAAGGCATTAGAGAAGCTAGATCATCATTGGTTATCCCAGAAACAGGTCTTACCCACTGTATGTCACCAAGTAGCTTCTGCACATCAGTCAAGGTTCTTACATCAGTGTTAATGGTTAACTTCTGTGGTATTACAATACCAGATGTAATGGTCCAACCTAGATATTGCCAAGGCTCTTGTCTCTGAATCTTCTCAGGAGCGATTTTCAGACCACGGTGACCTAATTCCTGTTCTAACTGCAACAACAACACAGGGATATCTAAATTTTGGCCTGCTACTAAAATATCATCCATGTAGTGATAAACCAATAGCTCAGGATACTGGTTTCGAAATGACTGCAACGCCCAAGCAACATAGAGCTGACACATCACAGGCGAATTCTTCATTCCCTGTGCAAGAGTAACTCATTCAAATCTTTTTGCTGGTTCTGTTTTGATTACTGAGGGTACTGTAAAAGCAAATTTTGCAGTATCATCTGGATGCAAGAAGATAGTAAAGAAACAATCTTTTAGATTTGTTATCAGTATAGCCCAATCATGTGGAATCATTGTAGGAGAGAGTAAACCTGGTTGCAAGTCATAGTGCTGGACTGACCATTAGGTTGCTGCACTGTTACACTCTCCTCAGGTTTTCCCTGCTTTATGTCTATGACTAATGTCACCTCAGGAGGACCTGTGGAACCAAAACCTTGATCCCCTTGAGTCTGTGATTCTGCCTTGGGCACCATTGCCTTGAAAGGTACCAGCTGTGCTATTCTGTTGTCAGCAAAAATGAAAACTGGTGGTGTTAAAGTATATACCATGATTTTGATGACTCCTGTAGCATCAGTATCTATCACTCCTGGCACCACAAAAATTCCCTGACGAGACAAAGATGAATGTCTTAACAAGAGAGCACTTAACTCTTTACCTAAAGGTCCTTACAATGTAGAAATACTCTTTGGTTAAAAACTCTTTTAATACCTATGTAATGCATTACCAAGCCTACAAATATATATATGGATATATAAACCCACACAATACTTTTCTCTTGCACACAATTGTCTTTCAAACAGTCATAAGGTGGTCACCTCATTCATACTTCAATCGTACGTGCTGTCACACAGTGAAGTTTTTGGTTTTGATTATAACATAATTTATATGCAATTCCCCATAGCAGAGGCTTCATCTTCTAAGGGTCAGCAGGCTCACAAAATAGCAGGCATCCCTGCAAAAGGCAACGTTGACCTTCATGTAAAGCCTGAAAACCTTGAGCATGAGCCATCTGCATTTTCTATTTAAAAGTTCTCACCATCTTTCTGTTTCTGACGGTCAGCAGTCAAATGATTGCCATAAGAATTTATACATGTGCTTTATACATATTAGTAAACACTCCCTCTACTAAAGACCAATTGGGTTTTGATAAACAAAGTTATTACAGGAACACCTTTTGTACTGTTCTAGACCAACCTGTTTACAGGGTAAATCAATTTGTGTGATTTAACCTGTGAAAAAATGATTTTAAACCTTTTAAGCAATATTCCTTTTGTATTACCCTCTAATAATTGGAAATCTTACTGAAGAAAAAAGAAAAGGCAACAGGACTAGTAACCTGTAAACTGCAAAACTTAAAATATCAATTTAAATAATTTAGAAAAACTCATTTTCCAATGTTATTTTGTTTTTCACATTCCAGTGAGTAAAACGATTTTACACTTAACAAACTAATTTCTTTTTGCTATATGTCTCTTCCTTTTTTTGTTTGTTTTTTTGTTTTTTTTGTGTGTTTTTTTTTGTTTGTTTGTTTTTTGTTTTGTTTTTGTTTTTGTTTTTGTTTTTTTGTTATGCTAAGGGCCATTAATGCCCCACTGGAGCAGCCACAGAAGCTGCTTTCTCCTGTTCAACCACTCTTCCAGCTGCCTCGAGGGGCTGGGCTGCAATGCTTGAGGTGATTGAGTCAAAATACTGTGTAGTCTGTGTCGTTGCTGCTGCTGTTGTTTTCAGCAAACAGTAGGGTCGCAGCTTGCACTGTTGACGACGCTTTTGCTGCCGATGTATGACCACTGTGGCACGGGGGAGATAACCCCCCCCCCGCACGCCACCGCCACCGTCTGGGGAGGGGTCGGCGCGCCGCCCGGTGCCACAGCTTAAGGGAACTTGTCGCCGCCGCCGCGGGCGTCACTGCTGCGACCACGGTTGATGTGGGCTGCCCGCTCGCCGGAGCCCCTCCTACCGCTGTCTGCACCTCCGTGCTCCGCAACCTCAGTCCGGGGGGTTGTCCTGGTGTTCCGAAAATGAGTTGATTCACGTTTTTCTGGGTTTGAGAAAGATGACATTTCGGCAAAGATGCAACTGTCAGTGCCTGCACGAAGTCAGCCACAGGCGCTTCATTCGTAGTTGCCGCTGTTGATGACATAACGGCTGGCTCCGTGCCTGACGCATACGCGATGGTTACCGCAGGTGGTGTTGAGAGCGCAGGCGCAGAAGGTCCCGCTGCGTTGACTAACTGCGCAGGCTCGGCTGCAAACGCAGGCGTGCTGCCAGATGATGCTGCCACTGACAACGGGGGGGCAGTGGGGAGGGGGAGAACTGTGGGCAGCGCAAGCGCAGTGACTGTTGAAGTCCCTGGCTCTGCTCCACCCTTGATCTCCACGGTTTTCACCCCTCCCACCGCAGCTGGAGCTAAGCCAAGCCGCTTTTTCGCCGCCATCGGCACAGGCGCGGTCGTAGTACTGAATACCAGCTGATCCGCAGAAGTTTTTCTCTTGGAAACTTTCGTTTCCACCCCGCTCTCACCATCTAAAGCTGCGCGCATGAACAGAGACACTCGCTGCTTGGCTCCCGCTTCTTCCAGCGCGTCTACCAGCAAGCGCCAGACGGCTGGAAACTTTTTAACTTCTTTAGACCCTCTTGAGGTCTCATCCCAAAGTTTCTGACCCACAGCGTCCCAGGTAGACACTTCAAAGGCAGCAGAAACAGTGGGGATAAGGTCCTTCGCCTTGGACCACTTTAACAGCTCTCTAAGAGCGTTCAAATCATAATTTGAGTCCTTTTTATAAAGGATAGCTTGGATAAACTTTTCCACCGCTTCCTTCTCTTTTGAGAGGGCGGTCCCCATCTCGTTTCCCCTTTCTGACTACTCACTTGATCAAGGCGAGATTTCCACAAAACTGCTTACCGCGGATTTTTAAATTCCAGACACTGGGGTAACGTCACCGGAATTCCAGCCAGCTTCTCCCTCCTTTGTTCCAGCTCGCTTCTACGTCCTGACCGAACAGCGAACCCGAAGTTCCGATTTTACAAGCCGCTTTTAACACCATCTCTGGCTAAACTTCAGAGGGACAGCGAATTTCGCTTTTAAGACCTTCCTGGCTAAACCAGGAGGCAGCAGTCCCTGTTTATCGAATGCCACTTGTTGGCAGGGAGGTTTCAGAGACATACATACACGACCTATGAGATCTAAAATATGTCCGATTTATTAGGATAGCTCAGGGGTTTTATAGCATCTGTATACAAGGTCTCGTGACAAGAAGCACATAATTGGTTACAGGTCACTGTCCAAATGTAAACATGCATTACAAATACCTTTATAATTGGTTATTAAAAGGTAACAAGGCAATTGTTTACTTCATCGAACTCCACCTTCTTCTTGGCACTGAGTTCCTTTTGTTCTAGCAAAGACACCCGCGACCATCTTGGCATCTATAACTTATAGTACCTATAAAACTATGTAAAAGTTTATAAAAGTCTATAAAAGTACCACACACAATATAAATTGCTCACACATTCATCATGTTTCTCCCACACACACCTGTGTGAGTGGGGGTTTCACTGAGGGCTTAGTTCACTCCTTTCCTGTCTCTCAGGTTCCTGTTTACTTGGCCACTTTTGTAATAAATATTGGGTTTATTGTTGAGCTTTCAGCATTGTCTTGGTTTTCCATCTCAGCATCCTTCGAACTCACCCCTTTACACACTGTCTCGCTGGGAGAAACAGAAAAGGACACTTTTCCTGAGGGGTGCGACCCCTGGGAACTGGTATGTTCCAGATTTGTTTGTATTTTGCCAAATATTGTTAATTTTGAAAGGAACAAAGTGTGTAAGTTTCCTTTTGGTTGATGGTATCGGTTCCCTTAAGTTCATAACCATCCTATGAACTGGGGGTTGGGGCCTGCTGTTGTGTTATGAACTCCACAGAGGGCTGCAGCTTTCACAGTGCTTTGTTTGTTATATGTTGCTTTGCTAATTTTGTGTTGTTCTGTCTTGTGTTGGAAACAAAGTCAGACACCTGGAGTTTTTGCTTGTTCTGAACCAGTTAGAGAAACATCTTGTTAAGAGTCTTCTTATGTTTGAGTTATTATATGGAGGGCAGTTTTGAACAACTGTCTAACCGCCCTATGAACTGGGGTTTGGGACGCTGTTATTGTGTTAATAGTTGTGTGTGTTTGTCATTTTGTGTTGTCTTGTTTGGTTTTGGAAAAGTTATTATATACCTGATATACCTTGCTTACCTTGAAACACCCAGGTGCACATAGTTAAAGATATTATTGTGCTGAGAATTTCTCTATGGGAGGTAGTGCTGAACAGTTAAGTATAAGCACATCACATTGGATAAGACTCAGAATTAAGACTTTTTCATTTTGTAACTGTTGGTTATACGTACAAGCCTTGTGTAACAGATGTAAGGTTTGCCTCCCTGACAAACTCGATTGGGTCAGAACCAGTGTGCATATTGTAGAACAGAGGGACACTGGAAGCAAGAATGCCCTGAATTAACAGGTGGAGATACAGGCAAGGGAGGGGCTGTTGTTGCCCACAGGGTACCAAGTGAGGAGGGGGCAGCAGGCCTGCCCCTAGGGGACCCACTGGTAAAAATTAAGCTAGGGGAAGAAAAAGAAGAATTAGACTTTTTTTTAATTGATACTGGGGCTATATTTTCTGTTTTGAATCAAGAATTAATACCTAAAATTGATAAATATTTTCAAGTTGTGGGTGCAACTGGCCAATCAGAAAAAGCTTTCTTTTTGAAACCCCTAAAGTTCAAAATTGGAAAAGAAATGGGAGTGCATCAGTTTTTGTATTTACCAAATTCACTCAAACCCCTATTGAGCAGAGACCTACTAGAAAACCTGGGAGCTGTAATAGAATTTAAACAAGTTAGATTGAACTTAAGGTAAAGGAAGAACAAATAATAGCAGCTCAGAGTTTAGCAATGAGCTATGTGCAACCAAGCCAGGACAATTCAAATGTCAATCAGATTTTAGGTCAGGTATACCCAGGAGTTTGGGCTTCTAAAACACTAGGAAAGCCAAAATGGGCAACTCTCATTCAAACAGAACTACAACCAGGAGCTAAGCTGGTGGCTGAGAAACAATATCCACTGAGGCTAGAAGATAGGAAAGGGATTGAACCAATAATTGAAAACTGTTTGAAATTAGGACTAAAAGAATATTTGATTTATTTTACAGCACTAGATCTAAAAGATGCCGCCTTCTGCCTCCCCTTAGCACAGGAAAGTCCCACCACTGGAAGGAAAACTCGGCTCACTTAGATAGTGTTACCTCAAGGGTTCAAAAACAGTCCCACAATTTTTGGGAAACAGCTAAAGAATTGGAACAATGGCAGTCACCACTGGGAGAGGCTGTACTTTTACAATATGTGGATGATCTATTGATTGCTACTGAAAAACAAGAAGAAGGCATCCAGTGGACAGTCAGTCTCTTGAACTTTCGGAGTCTAAATAGATATTGAGTCTCTCAACAGAAAGCGCAGTTGGTGCATAAACAAGTGGTGTACCTGGGATATGAAGTATCAGGGGGACAATGCTCTCTGGGGGAACAGCAAGAAAGGAAGCCATCTGCCAGACCCCCAAACCACAGATGGTGAGAGACCTTTGGGCCTTCCTGAGAATGACAGGTTTGTGTCATTTATGGATATATCAGTATGGACTACTTGCAAAGCCTTTGTACGACCTGCTGAAAATAACTAAGGGCAACCTAATCTGGACCCCCAAAGGCTCCAAAGTGGAGCCTTCAAACGGCTGCAGCGAGAGTTCACGAGGGCTCCGGCGTTTGGGTCACCTGACGCAGCGAAGCCCTTTTGGCTGTTCTCGCATGAGCGACAAGGAATAGCTCTGGGGGTCCTGACCCAACACCCAGGACCATATCAAAGGCTGACCCATCTGCCTGAGGGCAGTAGCAGCAGTGATCATAAATGTAGAAGAAACCAGGACATTTACAATGGGACAGAAAATGACTGGATTAGTGTCCCACACAGGATCTACAGTGCTGGAACAGAAGGGGAACCACTGGTTGTCACCCTCTCGACTCTTGAAATATCAGGCTATCCTGGCTGAATCAGATGGTATAAACATTCAAGCGACTAACGTTGTCAACCCAACTTCATTCCTAGAAGGCAAAACCACTGTTGAACCCATTGTACATGACTGCCTGGAGACCTTGGAAACAGTGTATTCCAGTCGCCCGGACCTCAAAGAAGAACTATTCCAGGATGCAGAGGATTGGTTTACCGATGGCAGCAGGTGTGAGGATGGCTGGGTACGCTGTAACCACCACTACTGAGGTAATCGAATCCGATCCTTTGCCCACCGGAACCTCAGCCCAAAAAGCAAAACTGATAGCTTTCATTCGAGTTTTAGAAGTGGCAGAAGGAGAACAAGTTAACATCTGGACCGACTCCAAATATGCTTTTGGCATAGTTCATGCCCATGGAGCAATTTGGAAAGAAAGAGGACTTTTAACTGCTCAAGGAAAAGTTGTGAAATATGCTGAAGAAATTCTATGTTTACTAGAAGCTGTACAACTCCCCTCTCAGGTGGCAATTATGCATTGCCGAGGGCACCTGAAAGGTAACAGTGTCTCACCAATAGGAATCAGGAAAGCTGATGCAGAAGTTAAGTTAGCTGCTGCAAGAGGTGAGGAACTACCAGTAGCAACCTTAGTGCCAGAAAAACTAGATACAGACAAACAAGCAGAGTATCAAGAATCAGATTAAAACTGGATACATAAAAATGGAGGGAAACTGTTAGACAAGGAGTGGCGTCAACTAAAAACAGACCAGTTAGTATTACCAGAAAAATTAGTATGACCGTTTGTAAAAGCAGAACATGATAAAACTCATTGGGGCTTGGATTCCCTTTATTAACATTTAAGAACCAGAGTGGCAGGGCCAAATTTATTTACCACAATATAGCAAGTCTGAAAAATAATCCCCATTCTGGAACTCAAATACATCAAGGGGCAATAAACAAAGGGCACTTCCCAGGTCAAGTTTGACCAATTGAGTTCTCTGAGCTCCCAAGAAAAGGGGGGGGTTTGTTACCTTTTAGTTTTGACTGGCACATTTTCTGGGTGACCTGAGTGAAGTATTCCCATGTAGAACAAATGAATCAAGAGAAGTGGTTGGTCTTGTTGAATGAAATAGTACCATGGTTTGGAATACCTAGAAGTATGGGCAGAAATTGTACAAGCAATAAGTAAAGTGCTAGAAATGAATTGGCAATTGCATATTCCATACAGATCCCAAGCAAGTGGGCAAGTAGAAACAATGAACCATCTCACTAAACAGCAAATAACCAAAATCCGTCAAGAAACAAATTTGTATTGGTATCAAACTTTACCTATTGCTTTAATTAAAATCACGGTCACACCATGGTCTAAAGAAAAGCTAAGTCCATTTGAAATTCTGTATGGCAGACCTTATGGAGTGAATAAGATTAACAGTGAAGCTTTGGATCAGATAGGTAATCAATATGTGTATGATTATGTTAAAACTGTGGGGAAATGTCATGGGTTTGCTCTGGGCCAATTTCCTCTCACCCCTGTATCAGGGATTGTTGATATTTTTTGGTCTGTGTTTGGCCCAACCACCTGTGAAGGTTTTGTTCTTTGCCTGCCAAGTTGACTGATAAATGGGAGTTTCATTCTTGGACATGAGAGTTTCTTGTAAAAACTGTTTTAATTGGTGTTCTGTGATTGGCTCATTGTCTGTAGAGGATATTTGAAGGAGAAAGTGAAGAGGAGAAGATGAAGTAAAGCCCCCAGATCCAAATAGATAAGACCCCTTGAGTGAAACAGCACATGTGATGGGTAAATTCCAAAGTTCTCACGCATGCACTGAGGGGGTATGCTTACATAATGGGGAGAAGGGCCAAAGGCCTCTAGCTGGGCGGTGCTTGCCACATAGGTCAAGGTAGACGTCACCAGATAATTGGATAAAAATGCAGGTGGCTCTTGGGGCTCTCAAACCTCACATGAAGGACAATGTTGCCTTTTGCGGGGACTCCTACTATCTTTGTGAGTCTGCTGACCCTCTGAGGATGCAACCTCTGCTATGGGGAATTCTGGTTAATCTAGGGTCGGTAAGACAACCTTGTAAAACAGTTGCGTGAGTGGGGGTTTCACTGAGGGCTTAGTTCACTCCTCTCCTTTCCTGTCTCTCGGGTTCCCGTTTACTTTGCTACTTTTGTAATAAATAGTGGGTTTATTGTTGAGCTCTCAGCACTCTAAAGTTCTTCTTCTATTATCTCTAGGACGACAACTCCAATTTGTCGCAGTTGGAACTGTTTCTTTTTCTTACTCTCTTCTTTGTCTACCTCAGGGCTTGGCCTACCCCCCTCCTGGGCTAAGACCGGAGGCTGGGGGGTTACCCAGGCCCTGTAGGGTCTTCCATGGACTACAAGGAGACACTTGCCTACCATGGATCTTCACCACAGGGTCACAAGGGATAATGGCTTTTGAATCCCTCCCTGTTTCCTGTGGGGTCTCGCCTCACGAGAGAAGTCTTTGATGGACCTCTCCATTGTGAGGTACGTTTCGGGCAACAGTTCTTCCATTCTCTGTTGTCCCTTAGGGTCACAAAGTCAACTGCACCAGCATGATCCCTCACTTAGATCCTAATCCTACCTGGGCCATCTCGCTCCAGCATAGGCTTCTCTCCCTGTGGATCACAGGTCTCCACAGTTTTCCACAGGTGGCAGGGATTTTAGTATTCAGTCTTCTCCCTGCTGAAGGGAGAGAGAGAGAGGGGAAGAGAGAAGGAGTTCTCCCTCTTCACGGCTTTTCTCTGTGGCTGCCAGCTTTGACCTTGAAGGCCCATTATCTCTTACTGGAATTTCTTCTGCAGTATTTCTTGTCCAGGCAGTTTTTCTCTAACGTTTTTTTTCTCTACTCTGTTACAGGAGAGAAGGGAGGCTTCAGTGCCACACCTGCCCCTGGCCCAGGGCCCTGACCCACTTGGGGCCTGCCGCCTCTCCTCCATGGCTACTAATTTCATCTGCGCAACCACCTTCTCTTCCATTTTCTTAAATATGCAATTGACAGGGGCTTTACTAAAAGTTTTGATTGATTTTTTTTCTCTGGAAATCCACCTGGAGAAAACCATTTTCAGCCCCAGAGGGGGCTGGGGGCAAACTCATGACAGGAAACAATTAAATAAGAATTTTGCTGTGGTGCTGAAAAACCAGATTAAACAACCTGATTGTAAAGCGCATCAATTCACTCCTGGTAATTGGATATATGTTAAGGATTTTTCAGGAGACCCTCTGCAAGAACAGTGGGATGGACCTTTCCAGGTGTTGCTGACCACATTCACAGCAGTCCAGATCGAAGCACCACCTGGATTCACTACTCTCGAGTCAAGAGAGCCCCTAAGAAACTATGGACTTCAGAACCCGTAGGACCAAACACTCCAGTTCACCCGACTCTGACTACTGGGATCTTATGGATTATGGTGACTATAACCTGGGCTAGATCATTAGAGTGGCCATGGTCTCAACCCTGTATTGGGCATTGCGGTTCTATGGGAAAAGATCTTTCAAGAGATTACAAATGGAACTAATTTTTGTGTTTATAGTTTTACTAAAATAATAGGCTGTGATTTTAACTACAATTCCAATAACTACTGGGCAATTAATTGAAAATGATGATTAGTTGTATCATGATATACCTAAATTACAAATGAGTACAGATATTGATCTTTTCAAAATGATGCTTAGACATCCTGATATAGAAAAACTGGTCCAAGAAGTGAACAGAACAACCCAACGCATGCTCTGGCAAGTGGAGCATGACACTACAAGTATAAAAACTATCCTAACTAAAGTAGAACAAGTAGGAGAACATCATTGGTGGGATGTCTTTACAGGATATACCTGTGGTGGGTTAGAAATCGCACATCCATAGCCTGAAGTGTTAGTAAGCTTAACAAAAACAATCCCTCTAAAATATATATAGTTTATCACAGACACCTGTTTAAAACAGGTGAGCCACCGGAGAACAATGGGTTCCATGTTGTCTAGAAAGGATGACTCTATCATCCAGATATGGCAGTTAATCCTGCAGAAACATGGAATTAAGTGCCTTGCTCCTACAGAAAATGTTAAAGTGGAGAAAAGATCAAGGTTATCAGGCAACATCTGAGGTTGCCTTTAGTGAATCTGTGTGGGATGATTTAGGTCGTCGACTGTTTGACTCATCCACACATGGTGACCAGAAAGCAGTAGAATTGTTAGGTACATGACGTTTATTAAGAGAAACATTACAAGAACATGAGAGATCAGGAGATTCTGTGACAGTTCTGGTTAATGTCCCTTGGGAGAGCTTCTAAGGAAGCTTCCACAGAGACTCCTGGGGAGATCTCTGGGAATGCTCATGGGGAAATTTCTGGGAACTCTGTAATTCCTGATATCATGAATCCTCCCCCTATAAATGCTGCTGCTGCCAGTTCTTCTGCTGTGACTCCCTCTGCCTCTCCGCTTGAGCCTCCTGAGAGTGAAACTTTTTTAGTTTTGCCTCCTTCCCCTTCTAAGGGCAGGGAGGCAAAACTTTCAAAAGGGAAAGGATCTCGCTCTGCCAAAAAGGGAATGCTGTGGGATGATTCAGATGAGATATATGGACCTAGAACCCCTGCAGTTCAGGGTAGGTTCTATAAATCTCCACAAGAATAGGCAAAAAACTATCCTGCAAAAATTAGTCAGGCCAAGGGTAAAAAGGTTGATAAAGAACAGTTCCCCAAATCTTATACTACTTCTTCATATCCTCCTCTGCCATCAGAAACTTGACACCAATTCTGATGAAAGCAAGGGGGAAACATCTGAAGAGGACACTCCGGTGCCAGTACAATTGAAAAAGGCACAAGGCAGTGTTGCCTGCCGTAATCCTCCTCGAAAATGGAGGTTGCCCCCTGCTCAAATTATTGTAAAACCCTGCAATCCTGTAGCATTTTAGCAAAAGGTCAAAGCTCAAACAATGGAAGAGGGGAATTGGGAGTTGGCAGAAGAGATTGATCCTCCATTAGAGGGTGCTTCTCATCAGGCAGTGTCCTTACCTGGTGGGGAGGCTGTGGCTTTCCCAGTGAGAAGGAGGAATCCAGCTGCTGGGCAACCTGATGAATAACGCACATTTTCATGGAAGGTGATTCAGGAATTACAGAAGTGTGCAATGCAGTATGGGCCTAACTCACCACCTACAATACGCTTGCTTAGGTTACTGACTATGGAGGAACTAACTCCATATGATATACAGATGATTGCCCAGATAATATTTCCACCAGTGCAGTTCTCAGTGTTTCAGTCAACCTGGATAGGCATAGAGGCAGTTCTTCGCACTGCTGACCTATCAGCTGCTAAGCCCAAATATGCCTCTATTAGACAAGATACTAAGGAGCCTTATTTGCCATTTGTTGAGAGACTGTTGGCTGCTATAGAGATCCAAATAGATAAGACCCCTTGAGTGAAACAGCGCATGCGATAGGTAAATTCCAAAGTTCACACGCATGCGCTGAAGGGGTACAGCGAAAAACGGGGAGAGGGACCGAAGGCCTCTAGCTGGGCAGTGCTGGCCATGCTGGTCCAGGTAGACGTTACCAGATAATTGGATAAAAATGCAGGTGGCTCGTGCTCTTGGGGCTCTCAAGCTTCACATGAAGGACAACGTTGCCTTTTGCGGGGACGCCCGCTATCTTTGTGAGCCTACTGACCCTCTGAGGATGCAACTTCTGCTATGGGGAATTCTGGTTATCCTGGAGTCGGTAAGACAGCCTCATAAAACACACCTGCTTGAGTGGGGGTTTCACCGAGGGCTTAGTTCACTCCTCTCCTTTCCTGTCTCTCGGGTTCCCGTTTACTTTACCACTTTTGTAATAAATATTGGGTTTATTGTTGAGCTTTCAGCAGTGCCTTGGTTTTCCATCTCGGCATCCTTTTGAACTCACCCTTTTACAGATGCCCTGAGGAAAATAATGACTGGATGTTTTTCAGGAGCAATAAGTTGCATCTTTTCTTCTTCAGAACACTCACTGTGTAACCCTTTACTGGCCAAGTCTTCCATCTAAAGCTTTCGAGAGTGGCGGTGGGGGAGTTTCCTTATATTTTTTCCTCTTTGAATGTTGTTAACACAAAAGTTTATTCTTCATCCCATACCTAATTCACTCTCTACCTCTTCATTTTGACCCACAATTGTGTAAATGAGGAATCATTCTCTGTGTGCACTTAAATGAAAAAAAAAGTTCCTGCATCAACTTCTTTGTCAGGCATCCTGCCTTTGTTATTCTGTACATGTGGAATCACAATCTCTAAGTATAATAAAAAATTATTTTTTCCATATTCTTCCGTCAAGAACTTCCCTGAAGCTGGAGGGCAGTGCCTGTGTGCAGAGGAGAAGGGGTAAAGAGTCCTGGGACAGGAGCACTGCCAGGGAGCAGCAGCTCTTGGGCTTTTCAGAGATGTTTTTTTTTCCACTGCCTCCCTCTCATCTCTGCTCTTTGCCCAAGGCGTGAGTGCTCTGGCACCTCAGTCACTGCTGTGTGGCAATCCTGTGACCATGGGCAGGGAAAGGCCCTGGGCACTGTTGACACAGAGCTGGGCTCCTTAACATCATTTCCATCATTAAAGGGGATGCCCCCTGGGCAGTTCCTGAAGACTATGTTCTTTTTAAAAGGTTGGTGCAAAGAACAAGGCCAAGGAATAGACTCTCCAAAGTCTCCTTGCTTTGGTTGTTTCCCCATTCAGTCTGTGCAGGGAGAGAAGGGATTGACTGTGGTACTTCAGGGACTGAGGGCTGGGTCAGATGTTCTGTGTTGGTGGCCAGTGGCAAATGGTCTCCAAGTCACCTGCCTGGGGCTCTGCAGCTTGTACTGGCTCTGATGGCAGGTGAGGACTTGTCTGTAGGAAATGAGGAACTGCAGGAGAGCACAGAGGATCTGCAGGGACAGCCCATCTCATACAGTCAGCAGTGAGTGGAGCCCTGTAGCAGAACCCTGCCCAGGGTGGAGTCACCCAGAGCTAAAGTACTAAATCTCCCTGGGAACTGGTAGAGTTCTGCAACCCCAGGGGATGCATCAGGAACAGAGAAAGGACTCTGGCCACTGACTCCTCTTCCCCTCAGTGAACTCCCACTGTGCCTCCCCAGTTCAGGGAGGGCTGTACCAGAGCCAGGGGTGGGCTTTCCAGGAAGGTGTCCTGAAGAACTCTCCAGCCCAAAGGCTGAATGGGGTGGAGCCCTCTCCTGTCCTCTGTGCCATTGGAAACAGCCCATGGTCCTGCCCAGCCTTGTTCTTGGCTACTGAGCCTTCCAGGAATATGGAAGAGGGTAGAGAGGAGTGATCCCTATCCTGTTGCCTCAGCTTCCCACTCTGACCAGCATGGCCTGTGCAGGGTCACCCCAGGGTGCCACAGTCCCTCCCTCTGCAGAGTAGCACCTCCAGCTCAGGGTCCTGCAGGGATCACAGGCTGGGATCTGCAACTGCCCAAGGCAGCCTGGACACACTGCCCTGGGGAAAGAGATGTCCCTGGAGAAGAGCAAGGCAGCATTTCTGTGCCTACAGAGAGGAATCCAAAGCACTGAGAAACTTCTTTCTGCAGCCCCCCTTGGGACAGGTTGCTCTGTCCCTGGGCCAGGACTCTGTGCTGGGCTGGGGAGAGTGACTGGCACTGAGGGGCACAACCAGGCTGTGCTGGGCATCTCCTGGAGATGACACCAGGGCTCCTGCAGTTTCCCTGACCTCCATTTCCTCCTGCCATGGTGATTGCCCAGCCCCTGAGCTGATGGGGATGCTGAGACTCCTCTCTGTTCCCCAGGAGCTTCTGTGCCCTTCAGAGGGGTTGGGTCTGTTGGGGGAGTGCCCAGAGCTCTTCAGCACCCTGAGGTGGGCAGTGCTGTGGGGCCAGAGCAGACTTGGCTGCTCCACCAGCTGACTTCTAGAATGAAATCACTTATAGTTTTCTCCTCAAGAACCATAAGAATATGTGTTGTGTCCTGAGCACTAAACTGGAACTGTGGGATAATAGAAAAGGTTTTGGTGTCAGGGATATTGAGAAGGCTGGGAAGTGTCACTGGGAGACCTCTTCCAAACCCTTGCAAAGGCCAGAGCCATTGCAGAGGTTCCTGGGGCCTTGGCAAAGGCACACATGGAACCAATCTGTAAACAGGGTAGCAAGGAGGCTTGGCAGAGTTCCAGACTGCTCAGGCTCAGCAGGGAAGGGGACATGGCAAGTCCTCCTGCAACCATTCCCCAGCATGGGAATGACAAGGCAGGAATTGCAGAACCCCTGTGGGAGGGAAAATAAGGGGATATTTTGTGCCCAGACTTCAGCAGGGCCTTTGACGTAGCATCCTGTGGTTTCTTTAGAGCCAGACTAGTGGCAACTGCACTGGACAAGTGAAACACATGGTGGGTGGGAAGTTGAAGGACTGATGAGGGTCAAAAGTCATGGCACAAAGCCCTCTTGGCAACAACTCCCAGGTGACATCCCTCAGGGACCAGCCCTTGACCATTCCTATGGAACTTTTTTATTATGTCTCTGAATGATGGGATGAAATGCACTTTCCACTCCTTTGTGGATGATGCCAAGTTGCAGCAAGTCTGAGAAATCTCGTCTAGTTAATGGTGACTTGTACAAAAAATCTGCTCAAGATGACTGAGTTGGATAAACTTGTCTTGCCATCAGGTGCCCACCAAGGCACAAGACCATGAAGAAAAATCTCATGGGTCAGAGGAAAGGCAATTCCAAAGGGGGTCAAAAAAGAGCAAAGACAACCAAACCAGACCCAAGTGAACCCAGAATGACAAAAAATGGTGAGTTGGAAGGGACCCACAAGGATCATCCAGTCCAACCCTTAACCCTGCACAGGACCATCCCCAGGGGTCACACCATGAGCCTGAGAGTACTATGCAAAAACTTCTTGAGCTCTGTCAGGCTTGGTGCTGTGCCCGCTGCCCTGGGGAGCCTGTTCAGTGCCCAACCACTCTCTGAGGGGAGAACTTTTCTAAGATCCAATCTAAGCCTGCCCTGACACAGCTCCAGGCCATTCCCTGGGTCCTGTCCCTGGTCCCCCCAGAGCAGAGCTCAGGGCTTGCCTCTCAGCAGGAAGTTGGAACTGCAGTGAAATCTCCCCTCAGTGTCCTCTTCTCCAGCTGAACACACCAAGTGTCCTCACACGACTTCCCCATCTTCGTTTCCCTCCTTTGGACTCTCTCTAATGGTTCAATCTCTCCCTTCCATTGTGTGCACCAAACTGCCCCAGTCTTGCAGGTGAGGCTTCCCCAGGGCAGAGCAGAGTGGGACAATCCCCTCCCTGGTCTGGTTGCCATGCTGGGCCTGATGCCCCCAGGACAGGATTGGCCCTCCTGGCTGCCAGGGCACTACTGACTCAGGGCCAACTGGCCACCCACCAGCACCCCCAGGGCCCTTTCCTGGCACTACTTCCCAGCCTCTCATTCCCAGTGTGTCCGTCCATCCGGGGTTGCCCCATCCAAGGGCAGAATACAGTCCTTCCCCCTGGTGAAATTCTCCGGGCTCCTAAAGAGTTGGGAAGTCATTTGCTGTCATGGGGTCTCTATGGTGACCTCCCAGGGGTCGTCCTGCAGAATCTCCTGGAATCAAGGCCATGTGGGGACAGTGCAGGGCCATGGGGAGTTAAGGGGTCATTGTGACACTGGGGAAATTCATGGAATAAAGGGGCCATTGTGACACTGCAGGGTTGTTGTGGTTGAGGTGGAACGACATGGTTTCAGGCAGTCAAGAACCAGGAACAGGAACCTTTTATTATAGCAGTGTAGCTACTTTTATACAGTTTTAGCTGACACATTGTCATAGTTCTGATTTTAGAAAGGAATTTTGTCTTCCCTTTCCCCTTCTTCCCCCCCCCTTCCCCCGCATGAATGCTATTCAAGAACCATCAAGTAAACAAAAGAGTCGGCCTGGGTCCTAACGACCGAAAATTAGTCTCCTGGCAACGAAGGGGGAGGAGTTTGGAAGAAGGCGAGGTTGTGGGAGCTCAGCTCGGGAGCAGGAGGGGAGGCTGCAGCAGAGAGGAGAGACTGCCTGGTTTCTCCTTTGTTTTTTTTTTTTCCCTGTGGGAGCTCTCTGC
>NW_020956306.1:144421-154101 GCF_003031625.1 Empidonax traillii | reverse complement strand
GAAAATTAGTCTCCTGGCAACGAAGGGGGAGGAGTTTGGAAGAAGGCGAGGTTGTGGGAGCTCAGCTCGGGAGCAGGAGGGGAGGCTGCAGCAGAGAGGAGAGACTGCCTGGTTTCTCCTTTGTTTTTTTTTTTTCCCTGTGGGAGCTCTCTGCAGAGCTGCCGGCTGATTGCAGTCTTGGTTCTTTTTTCACCGCGGGACCTTCACCGAGTCGTGAGTTTTTTCCCTCCATTGGGAGAACTTTCTGTTCCCCTTCCCCCTCCTCCCTTGCCACCCGGCGGAGACCAGGGATCCCACAGCGCCGCCCGGTGACGAGCGCTGGACATTGCAAGTTCCACTCCTCTAGTGATCCAACAGCGCCACCTGGTGACTACTATAGAACATTACAAGCTCTGCACTTTTGATAACTCAACAGCGCCACCTGGTGAATGGTATAAGACATTGCAAGTTTTTTGCATCTCCAGTGACGCGACAGCGCCCCCTGCTGACTGTGGCTGAAACTGCACCAAAGAGTGCTAAAAATTGAACTATTTGATTTTTTTTCTTTTTTTGCCGGTTTTATCGGTTTTGTTCTTGAAGGGGATTATTGGTGGGTATAGGGGTATTGTTTGGTTGTTTTACTTGGTTTTCTTTTTTTTTTTTCCCTCGTGTTACGTTAATACACACATGCTTAATAAAGGGCTGTTATTTTTCTTTTTCCCTTTTCCATAATTTGCTTTCCTTCAATCGGAGCCTCTTAATTTCGAATCTATAATTGCTAGAGAAGAAGGTTTGGGTCTTTTTTTCTCCTAATCCATCCTCAGCAAAAGACCCTTGTCTCAATTAAACTGAGACACACATGTACAAGTATCATTGGTTTACTAGTAAGATAAATATCCCACAATTGGACATACATCCAAGCATGTCTTAAAGCAATGACTCAGTATTCTTGACAGGAAACCCATTCTGTGTCACAGTCCTTTCTGTCCGTGGCTGACATCTTGCCACGTATAGACGTTCAATCTTCGATTCCTCAGCTTACACAGAGACCCCAGAACCAGCTGGGGTCTCATGGAACCTTGTCTGTTGGGAAACACAAAGGGATTTGTAGGAGTGTTTCACTGACAGTTTTGAGAGGGACCTTTACACACCCAGATACTGATGTGTCCACACATCTCTGCCTGGGTGTGGATGTGAATTGACTGTGGTGTGAGTGTTGTTATTGTGAATCTATAATTCAGTCACTGTTAAATTGCAGCAAATGTTATTGAATCCCTTGATAACTGTTAAATTGGTCAATGATTTGGTGCTACTAATCTCTTTTGATACTAATCTCTTATCTTTGTGTCCAAATTCTTTGCACCCTGACCCTCTTGCATCCCAAGGCTCTCTGTAAATCACTCCCTTTCATAAACAATATATATTTTTCATGAGGACCACTTTAAAATTTTCCTCCTTAGCTAAACTACAAAACAACTCCAATTAGTTGTTGAAGACGTGAAAACATGAAGACAATTAAAGGAAGGAAAATAATTTGTTTTTCTGTGTTTTAGTGATCCCCACAGTGTTTTTAGAGACAAGTCCATGATTCTCAAGTACTGAGAGAAGATTGAAGAAGCTGCTCAAGAAGTCAAAAGCCAATCTCCCAGTCCCTTGAAGCATTCCTGGGTCCCACTGAGGGCAGGCACTGACAAAACCTCCCCAGGGACTCCTTAGAGCCGATCCTTGGAAGCCATGAGTGCAGGGAGACAAAGGCTCTGGGCAGGCCCCTGCAATGCTGAGCAAAGCCTGGCTTGGTTTTGTGGAGCAGAAAGGCCAAGACCTGATCCCCAGGCCCTGGCACAGCAGATCCTGTCCCAGTCGGGTGCCTCAGGGCTGTTTGTGGGGCAGTGGAATGGGAGGGGCAGTGTCATGGTTTTTCTATTTCTTGGAAACTAGACAGGAATTTTTCCCTTCCCCCTGCCCACTGCATGCAGAGTTGTTAAGTGGGCACTTACGTCACACAAAAGAAGTGACTTCCTGGTTAATTGCTCAGAACTTAGTCTCCTAGGAAATGGGGGAGATAAGGGGCTGTCGTGGTTTTGCCCACCAGCCCATTCCTGGGGCTGAGGATGGTTTTGTCCAGGTAATTTCCAGACAAAAAGGCCAATCAAAAGTCCAGTGACACCTTTGCTAATTACATCAAGAAAATGGAAGAGAAGGTTTGTTGGAGCAGTTGAAATTAAGGGCAGCAGCCATGTAGAGGAGAGGAGTAGCGGGCCTGAGCAGGGCCAGACTCCCTTCTCCCCCAGCTTGGACCGGGGTGGGGGGAGCAGGTGTAGCACTGAAGTCCTCCCTTCTCTCTTGTAAGAGAGTGAAGAAAAAAAAAGTTTAAAAGACGAACTGCTTGGACAGAAACCACTGTGGAAAAATTCCAGTGAAGAGATAAGGGACCTCCAAGGTCAAAACTAGCAGCCGGAGGAGAGAGAAGAAAAGTTTAAAGGGGGGAGAACTGCTTCTTCCTGCTTTCACTCTCTCTCTTCAGCAGGGAAAAGACTGAAAAATAAACCCTGCTACTTGTAAAAGTTTGTTGGAGTAAGGAGACTCCCCATGAGGCTGATAGAGGAGTCTGTGGATGTACCAAAGAGAACCGAGACTTCATGAGAAGGTGTGGTGGTTTTAATCTAGGCCTTCCCTGGTTACCAGTTGGTAACCAAGGAAGGGGCAGTGTTCCCAGTATTCCATACAATTTTTACGTAAATCGTGGTATAAATAAGAGGGAAGAAGCGGCCTTCCTCCCTCTTCTGCCGGAGTTCGGGAACAGTGGGTCCCTGCGTTGGTCTCGCTTATCTAAGGCTGAGGCCTGCAGCATCCACTGGCCTGCCACGTGGAAGCTTGGAGAGTGCTGGCAGTGTCTGCCAATCCTGCTTTCTAAGGGATGTGGTGAGATTTGTTTTACTAGTTATTTTACTAGTTCTCGGGTTTGATTGTGCATATCTATTCGGTGTCCCTTTTTGTTTCCTTTTGTCCCTTTTTCCCCTTTCCCTATCCCTTCGGGGGGTGTTTGGATTCCCTGTGCTGTGTACATAGCATCTTAACTGTAATATACATAAAATATATTTTGTATATATAACTAGCTTGGTTTTCGAGTTCTTCAATTTGCATAGTTTTTTTTTTCCTTTGCCCTGGGGGAACTAAAAAGAGGCGAGAGAGGGGCTGCTACTGGGGGGTTGGGCATTTGGCAGGGAGCCAAGTCCGAACCATCACAGAAGGACTGAAATGAGGCAGAGTCCTGGTGGAGATTTGTGACCCTGAGGGAAACCTGTGCTGGAGCAGTGACGACTCAGGTGGGATATTGGGATCCGTGTGTGTGTGGATCCATACTGCTATTGAAGATTTTGTGACCCTGAGAAATCTCATGCTGGAGAGAAACGGCCCATGTGAGATATTAGGATCCATGTGTGTGTGGATCTGTACTAGACCCATGCCGAGAAGTCTATCAAGGACTATTCTCCCATGGGGAGGGACCTCCATAGGGAAACAGGGGTGAACTCTTAAGCCATTATCCCCTGTAACCCTGTGGAAGAAAATCCATAGTAAGCAAGTGTCCCCTTGCAAACCTATGGAAGGAAAATCCTTCGGGACCTGGGTAACCCCCAGCCTTCGGTCTTAGCCCAGGAGGGGGGTAAGCCCAGCCCTGGAAGCCAACACAGAGCGAGAAAGAGAGAGAAAAAGTTCCAGCTGCAACGAGAATACTGCTGCTACTGAAGATCTATTACTAGAGAACTGGAACTCCGAAAATAGAGAATGAAACTACTTCTTCTCCTTGGACTAGTATAAAAGGGGAAGAAGTATTTCTATAAATATATAGCACTTCAACTTGAGTAGAAATTGTTGTAGATATAGTTCTTTAGTTTTTAATTTATTAGTAGTTTTTGTTTTACTAGTAATAAATGTTTATACTATTTTTCCCCAAATCCTGTCTCTCTTTTGTCTGCAAAAACCTTCTCTCAACTAATAGTAATTGTGTGGGAAGTGGAAAGCAAATTAACTCCAGAACAAAACCACGACAGGGGCTCCTCTTTACTTTTTTTCTCGTCTCCTGGGAAATGGGGGGGAGGAGTTTTTTTTGGGCTGGCTGCAGAGGTTGGAACAAGGTCAGAGTGGAAGCTCGGTGGTTCCTGTTGTTCTCGACCTGCTTACCAGCTACAGACCCTGCTTGGATTTTTCATCAGAGAGGAGCTGTTTTCCTGGAGGTTTTTTCCCTTTCCCCATTCCCGTTTGGTTTTTTTCCTGGCGGTGGTCCTTCTGCACATCAGGGGGAAAGAGAGGACTGTGTCGCACAATTCGACCAGCCAGAGTGAGTTTGGTTTTTTTTTCCATTGGGAGTACTTTCTCTTTGTTGTTGTTTCCCTTCCCCCTCTCCCTCTCCCCTTTCCCAGTGTGTGGGAAGGGGAGGGAAACTCATTTTTTTTGGTTTCTCCAACACACCCTGGAGGGTGTTATCCCCACGTGGCAATGACCAGTGATTCCACAGCACCCCCTGCTGGACAACATAAAGAACTGCAGGTTCTGCATCTCCAGTGATCCAACAGCTCCACATGGTGCTGGCACAGGACACTACAAGCTCTGCATCTCCAGTGACCCAACGGCGCCCCCTGTTAACTGTTGTTAGAATTGCACCAAAGGGAGTAAACTGAACTGTTTACTTTTTTTTTCTTTGTTTGTTTATTGGTGTGTTTTGAAGGGGATTATTTGGGGGTATAGGGGTATTGTTTGGTTGTTTTACTTGTTTTCTTTTGTTGTTTCTTCCAATACACACATATATTTTAATAAAGGGTTGTTATTTTTCCTTTTCCATAAATTTTTTTCCTTCAATTGGAACCTCCTAATTTCTGATTTATAATTGCTTAGAGGGAGGAGTTTGGGTCTTTTCTCATAACTCATCCTTAGCAAAACACTTGTGTCTCATTTAAACTGGGACATCCACACAAACCCTAAAGGGGTTAAAAGGCATTTTATCACATCACTCTGTATTATATCACATAAATAACCTATATGGATCAATAGGTAGTTCTGTTTCATGAGTTTTCTTGAGCCCTGTGTCCCTTGAATCAGTTCCAAATGATAAAATTTAGGCTTTTCAGGACAATCTAAAGGTGGGCCAACCAGTCATGGTCAAATTACCCCAAACTGGAATTGCACTCATGACTCAGAAGGATAATCCAGGACAATTAGCCTGGGTGGCTACTGACTCTAATGGCCACCAACACAGAATCAGTTCCAGATGGATACTTGCTAGGTATGGGTTTAAAGATTGTTCTCTTGTAATTTTGCAATACCGCTGCTAGTTGGTGCTAACCAACAAGGTGCTCTGCAGCACCTCCAAGCCCAAGTAACAGCCAGGGCAAGGGCCATGCTTTAAGGTGTTTTCCACCCTGAGATCGGGGGGCAGGGGAGATAAAATCGCCAGAAGCCCTGTTGGAGTTGGAGGGGTATAAAGACTGCTGGTGTCACATAAGCTGCCTCTTTGTTCCCTGCTCAGCTCTGGACAAGGAGGTGATGCCTTCCCTTCCCTGCCAACCTCCCCTGTCATGCCATCAGAGCTGGTTCCAGCTCCTGAGAGGTGGGGACCATTGTTGCAGCAGCCAGGATGGGTTGAGGGCTTGTCCCATCACAGCCCCAGTCCATGGTTGCTGGTGCCTGCAGGGGACCCCTGCCTCTGCCCAGTGCCATCATTTGCCATTTTGTCGCCACTGTTCCATGGTGGCTACCATTACTGTCACTGTAGGCAATAAAGTCCACCAGAGCCACCTTTTGGCCACTGCTGTAACTGCACCAAAGGAAACAGCAGTTACTGGTTCAGCAACACATTAGTGGACAAAGATACTTTTCTGGGTGATATTCTCTCTCTCTTATTGTGTTTATAGTTTATTTTGGGGGGGTTTTGCCTTTTGGTTTTCAGTAAATAATTACTTTGTTTCTAATTCATTCCTCATGAGTCTCAATTTATTTTTAAATTTTCATTAGGTCCTTGAAAAGAGGGGTCCCTATTTCATTTAAGATCCCGTTTCCCTAGCAACATTGTCTAAAAACCAAGACAATAACTAGCTTTCCTAATGTGGGGCAAGAGAGGAAAGATAGAAACAAAATGACGTTTTTGAGCAATTTTTTTGTGTATTGCATATAGAAACACTCAGACATCACGGGCTCCTACTTGTTCTGGTTCTTCTGGCATGTATCCCTGCCTATGGGTCTCCCATTCACTGACCCTTATCTCAACATGGGTCCTATAACCAAGGCAACTGTGAGTGTTATCCAGTTCATAAGATGGATCTGTGGGGTGGCAAATTCTCTTGATGTTAAAGAGACCATATTCATGCTGATGCTTCTGACAAGTTTTGTCACTACAGTCCACTATGTATTTAGAGACAGGTTGAGGTTTCATTGGTTAACTCTCCCATGAGCTACCCCATGTCATGGTTTTGCTTGTTCTGGGAAACTAAGCAGGAATTTTCCCTTCCCCCTGCCCACTGTGTGAAAGGGATGTTGAATAGGCAGGTTGGTTGTGCCTTGGGCAATGGACTAACACAAAAGAGGTGGTTGGAAAAGCCACATTCCAAGTTGATGGCCCTTAGGAGTACTTTTTTTACCTTTTTTTCTCGTCTCCTGGGAAATGGCATGGACTTCATTGTTGGTTGAGCTGGGCCAAGGTCTGGGTGGCAGGAGCTCCGAGGTGGTTTGTTCTCAGCCTGGCTGCCTGGTTAGTTCATTTCTACCCAGTTCGGAACCTGCTTGGATTTTCATCACAGAGGAACTGTTCAGGAAGGAGGCCACCTTCTTCCCTCCTTTGTTCTCATTTTTTTGGTTTTTTTGGCAGCCACTCCTGTGCACATCAAAGCAGAGGGGAAGCCACGCCACGCGTTCCACCTGCAGACAGTAAGTTCCTGTTGGGAAGAACTTTTCTTTCTTTCCCTCCTTTTACCCCTTTCCCCATGAGGGGGACAGAAGACCTCCATTTTTGGCTTCTCCAGCACACCTGGGGGGCCCCCACGTGACCACCATCAGTGATCTAACAGTGCCCCCTGCTGGCTGGCACAGAACACAGCAGGCTCTACATCTCCAGTGATCCAACAGCCCCCCCCCCCCGCTGACCGTGGTTAGAATTGCACCAAAGGTCACAAACTGAACTGTTTACCTTTTCTTTTTAAAGGGCTTATTTTTGGGTATAACATTATTGTTTGGTTGTTTTATTTGTGTTCTTTCGTTGTTCTGCCAATACACATATATCTTTTAATAGGAGTTGTTATTTTTCCTTTTTCCACATTTTTCTCAATTAGAGTTTCTTAATTTCGGATTTACAATTGCTTAGAGGGAGGACTTGAGGTCTTCCTCATAACTCATCCTCAGCAAAACACTTGTGTCTCATTAAAGTGAGACACCCCAAGATCTGCTCCAGAGGTTAGAGATGCTGCCCAGCATTCTGCTCCACAGGCTAAAGACACTGTCAAAACCCCTACCCCAGGGGCTGCTGACACCCAAAAACATCCTGCTCCAGTCATGAACCACCCTGATTGAATGGGAGTGTGGGAAGAGATAGGCTAAGTGTTGAGGGAACATTCCCTGATATCTTGGAAGTTCTCCCCTAACCAAACACAAATCCCTAGTAAGATTGAAGAGTAATTGAAAGAACACCCTTCCATCAATTCCAGAAAGGCCCAACTCATTGCAATATGCTGGACCGTAGCCAATGCTTACTGCACCATTGTCTTAGTTGTACAACACCATCTACAGTCAGAAGGGAAAGATAGTGCAGCAGGAAAACCAATGGACATCATGACTGCCCAGTCTCCAGCCAAACCAGGAGGGCAGTCACAGCCAGCAGCAGTTGCCTCCATGCAAAAGAGAAAGTATAAAACTAAGTCCATACACCTGGTCAACGACTACGGGGAACCAGGGCCTTCAGGGCCTTCACAGTCACTGGAGGAATCAGAGACTGAGATCATCACTGATTATCTTTCCTTAGACATGCTGCGTAATCTGTGAAAAGATCTCATTTGACAACAAGAAGAGCCCATAGTGACAAGGTTGCTCCACATTTGGTTCACCTCTGGTGGCAGCACCATCCTGGACAGTTCTGATGATGCTGAAACTGCAGTATCAGTACACTGAAGCAAGACACCTAGGATCCCTGCCTCAAAATTCAGGTATTGATCAGGGGTTTCTAAAGATGCAAGAACCATTCAGTCTCTGGAAATGCCTCCTAGTGAGTGTGAAGGAGAGATACCTCTGTGAGGAGGATCTGCAGATGCAGCAAGGCTCCTGGAAGACCATGGAACAAGGGATCCAATGATTCAGAGACCTAGTTGTGCTCCATATACTCTTCTCCAACAATGGGTCAGACTTCAGAAGTCCTGACAACATCAGGTATAGGTTCCAGATGTGTATAAAACTTGCACAACTCATATCAGAGATGTATGCATGTTTCCTGGCCTTGCTTCAATCATTTGAAGGACAGGAAACAGTGGGCACCATGGCAAGGAAGTTGCTGGTGTATGAGGACACTGTCAACAGTATATCCCAAACCCAGGTCTCATTCATGGAAAAACTGGCTGAGGACCTCCAGAATCTCAAAGAAGAGCTCACTAACCAAATTAAGGACAGCCTCAAAATCTTAAAGAGAAGATTAGGGAGAACAGCTTCCATGTTGCACCAGTGCAAACCAGAGCTCCTGAGGTCAGAAAGAGATGCTCCCCAGCTGGGGGAAGGGACTACTCCCCATGAACCAACTTGTGGTACTTCCTACTCGAGAATGGAGAAGACATGGATCTTTGTGACAGGAAATCTACCCGTGCCCTAGCAGCCTGAGTACAGGAACTGAAGGAGAAAGCAAATGCAAAAGGGAAGTCAGCAAGGGTGAGTGCAGTGCCAGTTTCTCATGGGCAAGAGTCAAGGCAAAACAGACAGGACTATGACACATCTAACCGACTAGAAGGTACCTCCCAGATATATTCACAGGGAGGTAGTGATGCCCAAAAAAGGCAGATAAAAAAACTGTTTAGACAGGGTTTTATGTCTAAAGCAGCAAGGTATTTATTGATTAACGGCCGGGCAGCCTGCCAGCTCGTGTTGGGAAAACAGGCTCCGCGTTGGTTAGGTTACAGTGAGTTTTTTATACAGGTTTGGCAATGATTACAACTTAGATTACAATATTCATAACAGGTGGAGTTAGGGGTGGAGATTGAGGTGTGGTTTCCATTTTGAGGAATATTTTGGTGGGAGTTCCTGTTTGCCTTCATCCTGGGGGTTGCTTTTTTAATCCTCATCCTCACCTCACCTCGGGGACCTTTCGTTCTTTCTATTGTTTCATGTTCTGTTCACTGAGGCTTCAAGAAAGCCTTGGCTTGGGGCCTATAACACCTATTGAGATGTCACCTTGGCTCCTCTGGATGAGATTTATGGGCGCTGGGTTCTTTGTTCTATGTATCTGTAAATATTTTAGATCTGCAGAATTAGTACAGAACAAGATCTCCTTTGAGCAAGGTAGAGAAATGGGGGGGGAGAACAGTGGGCCCCTGCAGCAAGATGCTTCAGTTAACCCTTCTTCCTTCATTCCCCCCTATTCTTTGAACTTACGAACTCTTTCGTCAAGTTCCAATGAAGTATGGGTGTGGTAATTTATGTTACAGTCACATATTCAAAAGGATAGTAAAAAAAAAAAA
>NW_020956306.1:141449-144111 GCF_003031625.1 Empidonax traillii | reverse complement strand
AAGGATAGTAAAAAAAAAAAAAAAAAAAACATAACTATTCCTAATACAATGATCAATGATTTTGGGGGTTTAATCCAGTCCTGTTGTGTATATGATTTGTTGTACTTATCAAGAGTCCAAGGAATAATGTTGGAGTCTGTCAGTCCATGGTAGCGGGTTCCTTCAGGAATTCTTTTGGGGGTTCTCTGGAGTTTTCTTGACTCGGGAGTAGTGGATCCAAGCAGGTAGTTCCTTAATCCAGATCGTCGTGAAGGTGGTCAGTAGCCCCTGGTGTGGTTCTTCCCACTTTTCTTGCAGAGGTTTTCTTAAAAGATTCTGAACATATACTAATCACTGGGATGAAAAGGATGCAATTTACAGTCAGGTTGTTTGTCTATTACCACAGTGACATTTTTATTAAAATGTTTTCCCACTGCTATTACATCATTTAGCAGGATTTTGGTTACTTCTCTTTCTTTGTCCTGCATGGGAATGCCTCAGGCCACCCAGAAAATGTGTCTGTCAAAACAAGGAGGTGTCTATACCCCCCTTTTCTTGAAAGTTTAGAGAAATTAATTTGCCACACTTGTCTGGGGAATTTTTCCCTGTTAATTGTCTCTTTCTATATTCTAGTGCCTGTGTTAAGGTTATTCTTCTGGAAGCATTATTTGTCCTGTTTCTAACTGGCCCCACCCGTTATCTAGTATCTTACCTTTGTTTCTTTGTATTTACCTGTGATTTGAGTCTTGGTACTCTGGCTTAAAATTAATATCTAATTCCTCTGTAACTAAGGTTGATATAATTACCTCATTAGTTCTTGCAGCAGTTAATTTAGCTTCTGTGTCAGCTCTCTGGTTACCTATTTCTGGAACGGTGTTACCTTTCAGGTGTCCCTTGCAATGCATTATGGCCACTTGTTTTGGGAGTTGGACGGCTTCCAACAACTGTAGGATTTCCTTAGCATGTTTTACAGGTTTTCCTTAGGTCGCCAGCAGTCCTTTTTCCTTCCAGATTGCACCATGAGCATGCACAGCGGAGAAAGGATATTTAGAATTTGTCCAAATGTTAATTCATTGTCCTTCTGCCAGTTCAAGAGCTCTGGTCAGAGCTATTAGCTCTGCTTTTTGCGCTGAGGTTCCTGTAGGCAAAGGGTTTGATTCGATTACCTGTTCTGTTGCGGTTATTGCATAACCTGCCAGTCTCTGTCCATGCTTAAAAAAGCTGCTGCCATTCATAAACCAGTCTTCCGCGTCTTCAGGCGGTCCTTCTGTAAGGTCCGGGCGGCTGGAATACACAGCTTCGATGGTTTCCAGGCAGTCATGCTTGATGGGCTCTGCTGGCATTCTTCCTTCTAGAAATGAGGCTGGGTTGATAATGTTACTCACTTGAATGATTATATCATTTGCCACTCTTCTGTTTCAGTACTGCTGACACAGTATAGGATATTAGAACAGTCCTTTTCTGGCCCATTGTGAGTTTTCTGGCTTCTTCTATGTTCATTATTACCGCAGCTATCCATTCAGTCTTAAGAAATTTAACAATGAAATTGTCCATTTTATACATTTTTCTTCAGTTTTAGTTGCTGTGAGCAAATCACCTACATATTGTAGAAGAATGCTCTCTCCCTGTGACCGTTCCCTTTGTTCCAATTCCTTAGATAATTGATTTCCAAATATTGTGGGACTGGTTTAAAAACCTTTGAGGTAAGACCGTGTGATTTACATTCTATTATGGGTTCAATTCCCTTAACGGGTATTGTTTTCTATGTACCGGTTTTGCTCCTGATTTTTAACTCTATAACTACTGGGGCAGCTCTCTTTAATTTTCAAGGGATATCTGTGGCCCACACTAATAGTTAAGCTTCACTCACAATTTGTTCTGACAGTCAGGCTTAGGGTTTACTTGAAATTCAAGTTTACTTTTATCAAATTTTCTTATAACTCCCAGATTTTCTAGAAAGTTTCTACCTAGCAGGGGCTTTGGAGAATTAGGCAAATATAAGAATTGGTGAATCCCCATTTATTTTCCAGTTTTATATTTTAGGGGTTTTAAAAAGAAAGCTTTTTTCTGATTGGTCTGTGGCTCCCATTACTTGAATAAATTCATCACTTTTTGGCACTAATTCCTGATTTAAAACTGAAAATGTAGCTCCAGTGTCAATTAAAAGTTCATTTCTTTTTCAATTTTCCCCTAGCTCCAATTCAACCAGTGGGTCCGCTCAGGGAAAGCTTGCCAGCCCCCCCCTCACTCAGTACGCTGTAAGCAACAACAGCTCTTCCTGTGCCTGTATCTCTACATGTTCATTCAAGGCATTCGACAACATGCACACTGGTTCTGACCCAACCTTGTTTGTCGGGGAGGTAAACTTTACATCTGTTACACAAGGCTTGTACCAACAATTACAAAATAAACAATTCTAGGTCTTATTCAATGTGGTATGCTTATAGTTAACTGTTCAGCACTACTTCCCATATAACAATTTTTGGCATGATAAGACCTTTAACTATGTGTACCTGAATGCTTCAAGGTAAGCAAGGTATATCAGTTGTTCTAAAAACGAACAAGACAACACAAAATGATAATAAACACACACACAAAACTGTTAACACAATAACAGCGCCCCAAACCCCTGTTCATAAGGTGGTTTGGTTTGTCAATTGTTCAAAACTGCCCTCCATATAAT
>NW_020956306.1:91938-140828 GCF_003031625.1 Empidonax traillii | reverse complement strand
CTAAACCAGAAACCAGAAGGAAACTATGGGGATAGTCTCCCAACAGAAGGAAACCGATTTCTCAGTTCTCCCAAACAGATATTCAGCTAAACCAGATACCAGAAGGAAACTATGGGGATAGTCTCCCAACAGAAGGAAAACTAATTTCTCAGTTCTCCCAACCAGACCAAAGAAGCGTCCTTCTTATGGTGTGTTCTACATGATAACAGTAGCGTCCTGCCCATGTGTTTGAACACCTTATTACAGTCACCAGTGCATGCAAGTTAAAACCAGAATAAAAACAGAATAAATACCTTTGATCATGGGAACTTTATCCACCCCTGCGAGAAGCCAACGAAGACAGGAGCCCCCCCTTTACAGGTAAAAGCTTACCTTTAGCGCGCCTGGGGTGGGGTCCTGACCTTCGATGGATTTCACAGTCGAGGGATAGAAGTCCCATCTGGGTCGCCAAATTGATGCCCAAAAAAGATAAAAAAACTGTTTAGACAGGGTTTTATGTCTAAAGCAGCAAGGTATTTATTGATTGACGGTCGGGCAGCCTGCCAGCTAGTGCTGGGAAAACAGCATTTTATACAGGTTTGGCAATGATTACAACATAGATTACAATATTCATAACAGGTGGAGTTAGGGGTGGAGATTGAGGTGTAGTTTCCATTTTGAGGAATATTTTGGTGGGAGTTCCTGTTTGCCTTCATCCTGGGGGTTGCTTTTTTAATCCTCATCCTCACCTCACCTCGGGGACCTTTCGTTCTTTCTATTGTTTCGTGTTCTGTTCACTGAGGTTTCAAGAAAGCCTTGGCTTGGGGCCTATAACACCTATTGAGATGTCACCTTGGCTCCTCTGGGTGAGATTTATGGGCGTTGGGTTCTTTGTTCTATGTATCTGTAAATATTTTAGGTCTGCAGAATTAGTACAGAACAAGATCTCCTTTGAGCAAGGTAGAGAAATGGGGGGGGAGAACAGTGGGCCCCTGCAGCAAGATGCTTCAGTTAACCCTTCTTCCTTCAGTAGGAGCAGCTATGATGATGACTAAGATTAGAGAGGTTCTGCTTCCAGTCAGGGGGAGGAAAGGGACAGTAGGATCTGCTGGGCTGTGTGGATCTGATGGCCTGGCATGTCAGAACCACAAGAATTCAATGTCTTGGTTGACACGTGCTTAATGTAATGCCATCAGGACATGTGGAACTGGAATCTATTTCTATTTCTGGGATGACAGGGGGTTCTCAAGAGCTGGCAGTCTTAGAAACTGGAGTGAGTTTGACTGGGAAAGACTGGCAGAAACACCCCATTGTGACTGGTCCAGGAGCCCCATGTATCCTGGGCATGCACTATCTCAGGAATGGGTACTTCAGACCCAAAAGGACATCCATGGGCCTTTGGAATTGCTGCTGTGGAGACAGAAAGGATTAAGCAACTGAGCACTTTGCCTGGTCTTTTAGAAAACTCTTCTGTTGTAGGACTCTTGAAGGTAGAAGAACAGCAAGTACTGATTGCCACCTCAACAGTGCATTGTTGGTAGTACCAAACAGATAGAGACTCCATGATCCCCATCCACAAAATGATCTGTGAGCTGGAGAGCCAAGGAGTGGTCAGCAAGAATTATTCCCCCTTCAACAGCCTTATTTGACCTGTGTGTAAGTCTGATGGAGAATGGAGATTGACAGTGGACTATTGTGGCTTGAATGAGGTTACCCTATCACTGAGCACCACTATGCTGGACATGCTGGAGCTTCAGTATGAACTGGAATCCAAGGGAGCAAAGTGGTGCCACCACTGACCTTGCAAATGCGTTTTTCTCCATTCCCTTAGCAGTAGAGTGTAGGCCACAACTTGTTTTCACCTGGAGGGAGATGTGTGCAGTAAATTTGTAACCAACTGCCCCAGGAGTGGAAACACAGTCCCACCATCTGTCATGGACTGATCCAGGCTACACTAGAGAAGGGTGAGGTTCCAGAACACCTGCAATACATCAATGACATAATCGTGTGGGGAAACATGGCAGAAGAAGTCTTTGAGAAAGGAGAGAAGATCATCCGGATTGTCTTGAAAGCCAGCTTTGCCATGAAAAAGAGTAAGGTCAAGGGACCTGCCTGAGAAATCCAGTTCCTGGAAGTGAAGTGGCAAGATGGACGACGTCAGATCCTGGCAGCGGTAATTAACAAGACTGAAACAATGTACCCGCCAACCAGCAAGAAGGAAATGCAAGCTCTTCTAGGTGCCATAGGTTTCTGGAGGATGCACAACCCAGAACACAGTTAGATCGTAAGCCTTCTTTACCTGGTAATCCGCAAGAAGAATGATCTCCAGGGAGGCCTCGAACAGCAACAAACCTTTGACCAGATCAAACAGGAGATTGCTTACACAGTAGCCCTTGGCCCAGTCAGCACAGGACCAGAGGTGATGAATGTGCTCTACTGTGCAGCTGGGGATAATGGTCCTTCCAGGAGCCTCTGGCAGAAGGTGCCTGGGGAGACTCAAGACTGACCCCTTGGATTCCGGAGTCAAGGCTAGAGAGGGTCTGAGGCCCTCTATAACCCAACAGAGAAGGAGATTCTAGCAGCCTATGAAGGAGTTCAAGCCACCTCAGAAGTGACTGGCATGGAAGCACCCCGACTACCCCACTGGGGTGGATGTTCAAAGGAAAGGTTCCCTCCATGCATCATGCTACTGATGCTACATGGAGTAAGTGGATTGCTTTGATCACACTGCACCTGTATTGGAAACCCAAATCACCCTGGGATTTTGGAAATAATCACAAACTGGCCTGAAGGTGGGAACTTTGGTCCATGGGATGAAGAGGAAGAACAAGTGACAAGTGTTGAAGAAGTTCCACCATACAATCAACTACCAGAAGATGCAATACATTACGCTCTTTTCACTAACAGTTCCTGTTGCATCATAGGGACAAACTGAAAATGGAAAGCAGTTCTATGGAACTCCACACAACAAGTTGCAGAAGCCACTGAAGAACAAGGTGGATCGAGTCAGTTTGAAGAGCTCAGAGCTGTCCAACTGGCCCTGGACATTGCCAAAGGAGAGAAGTGGCCAAGGTTTTCCCTCTACACTGACTTGTGGATTGTGGCCAATGCTCTGTGGAAGGGTGGTTAGACAGATGGAATAAGGCCAATGGGAAACACAAAGGAAAACCCCTCTGGGTTGCCGAAATGTGGCAAGACATCATGTCCCAGATAGAGAAGCTGATCATAAGAGTTCACCATGTAGATGCACATGTGCCCAAAAGCTGAGCTTACGAGGAACATTGTAACAACAAACAGGCAGGATGAGCTGCACAAATCAAAGTGTCACAGGTAGATCTAGACTGGTAGCACAAGGGAGAGGTGTTTGTAGCTTGATGGGCCCATGATGTCTCAGGTCATCAGGGAAGGGATGCCACATACAGATGGGCATGAGACTGAGGGGTAGATTTAACCATGGACACTGTTTAACCGGTTATCCAGGACTGTGAGACATGCCCTGCAATCAATCAGGTTAAGAGAGTGAAGCCCCTATGGTATGGTGGGAGATGGACCAAGTATAGATATGGAGAGGCCTGGCAGATTGATTATATCACACTGCCGTTAAACTGCCAAGGTAAGTGCTATGTGCTTACCATGGTGGAAGCAACCATCGGATGGCTGGAGACACAGCTGCTGCCTCATGACACTGCCCGAAACACCATCCTGGGCCTTGAAAAGCAAGTCCTGTGGTGACATGGCACCTCGGAACAAATTGAGTCAGACAATGGGACTCATTTCAAGAATAACTTAGTTACCACCTGGTCTAAAGAGCATGACATTGAGTGGCTATATCATATGCCCTATCATGCACTAGCCACCAGGAAGGCTGAACAGTGTAATGGACTGTTGAAAAATACCTTGAAGACATTGGGTGGGGTGTGGGGTGCTTAACTAATAAAAAGCATCATGAACAAACCATACTAATAGGCCTCAATCTGTCTTAGCAAGAGGTCTGCTTGCAGGTTGCGGGAAAAGTACTGGCATTGATATCAGGCTGCAAGAATGTAAACTATTGAGATAATAAGGAGGAGCTTTTGGAGAAAGACAATGATTTCATGCCTCGTGCACAGATGCCCAGACCCAATGATAAGGGGGTTAGGAATACATGTTTGCCTCGTGATTTACAACATTTAACCAATGGTTTGAAGGTGTTCACATGCTGCAGGGCTCTGAGGGTATTTAAGAGCCTAGGTTATGTAAATAAAGTGGAACATTTGCTTAAACCATAATGGTTTGGGTGCGTTTGTTCACCGTGAGCTCCTCCGCCAAATGTGGGGGGTCTTTCAAACATTAGGATCAGCATGTTGCAAAGGCTATGTGACTAGTCAACACTAGAGGCTCTGTCAGTTGAGCTGGTCCTGCCCAATCAGAGTGCCTTCACACCGTAGATGAAGTCCCCTTAGTGCACCTGAGAGGTATGTTAGGGAAAATGGTTTGGATTAGTCCTGCCTCAAGCAAAGACAAACCCATTCACAAGATTGTTTTTGCTCAAGGACCAGGTTGCACTCGGAGGATGATGCAGAAAGATGGGGAAATACGTTGTACGCCTCAGGGGGACCAAATTTTGGGGTAAACTGTCTATAACACTGTGCCTGTATGCATATATTTGTAAATGTGTATATAGTTGGAGTAATGCATGTATGTGTATAGTTGAAAAGTTTAAATCCGATATAGCATCTTGGTATGGAACAATTTGGGTTGGATGTCATGGGGTTTAGGTTGTTCTCTTGTAATTTTCCCATGCCACCATGCAAGGGCGCTCACCAATAGCTGGGGGGGACCAGCCTGGGGACTGGGTTGTGTTGCGCTCTTCCCAGGGTGCCAGTCATAAATGGATGGTGGGGGGTGGGGGGAGGGGGAACAGTGGAAGCTAAGATACCATGGGAACTGCATGATAACTGGGAAGAATAAAGGAGCTAACTGTTTCATGTGCTCACTCTGTTTGTTTTCTGCCCAGCATTCAACAAGGAGCCATCCCCCACCCATCCCAGATAGTACCCTGCCACACCATTGCCATCCATGTACACTCCTGCTGCTTCTTGACTGCTGCTACCCTCTGCCGTGTCTCATTCCAGTGTTTTCTGTGGCCGGTCCCAACTGCCACTTGCCACCTGGATCTGCATGGACCTTGCCCAAGGCTAGCTCCAGAGCAGCAGCTGCCTTTGCTGACTTAGACTATGGTGTCCGGAGTTGGTGAGCCCCGTTGCTGCTGCCAGCTTCCCCGTGGCTCCCTGTTGTTTGCACGGAGAGGCTCCTGGTGGCTTTGCCCCTGCTCCATTGTGGTCATGTGATCATGCTGGAACTCCTTGCCGGCTCGGCAATATGGAAGTAAAAAGGGTGATTTTGGGGTGACATGTTGTGGATGTTGGTTTGGTTTTGTTTTGCCTTTGTTTTTTAGTAAAAACTGTTATTTCATTTCTATTGATGCCTAAAATGGAAGAAAAATTCTCCAAATCAATATTAGTATAGATAAGGTAGAGAACAGTCCTTTAATGAAAGCTTTCAGGTGCATGCAGTACATGGGCACATGTGAGAGTCCAGGGGTTCTACAATTTTATAGTACTAATCCATCCAATCTGAGAACTATCCACCCCGAGGACCTCCTCAGATCTGCCCCCCTGGCATGCCTCCGCGAACTTGAGTCGGAGGTCTCAAGACCCCTTTCTTCCTCATCTTCCTCCCCCTCACAGCATATGCAGCCTTTGAAGCTCCTCCAAGGTTCCTGGACCTTCAAGGTTGCTTTGGTTATAATGATATCTTATTTTTCTGGTCCAGGTGCATATGTCCCAAACAAGATATGCATGCTAGAGTCTTTTCCCTTGAAAAGAACATTAAACAAAACCTGAAGAATTTAGAAAATTCAATATGAAGTGTGAGAACAGGGTTTGGTAACTGTCAACTGCTATTGTCAGTGTTAGAAACTATACAGCCATACCAAAAATCCATATTTGCTACAAATCTTAAGAATTCTAAGGCATCACTATACCTTCTTCATAAGTCTTTTTTTTTTTTTTTTTTTTTTTTTATTTACAATAAGTCTGGGAGGGAGGGGTTTCTATTTCTTCTGAAGCCCTGCCTCTCTGGCAACAGTGTCTTTAACCCAAGACACCATCTCACCTCTCGTATGCAATTTAACTAGAATTAGAGGTTGTGATTTTAATTATGTTGTACCTGTAACTAGTAGACAACTAATTGAAGTTGATTATACCTTATATCATGAGGTACCTAAATTACAAAAGGAATGAATGTTAGTCTCTTTAAAGCAATGCTTAGATGCCCTGATATAGAAAAACCGGTCCAGGAAGTAAACAGAACGACTCAACGCATGCTTTGGCAAGTAAAACATGACTCCGAGAATATAAAATCCATCTTAACTGATACAGAACAAATTGGGGAACATAACTGGTGGGATATCCTTGTAGGTACTCAATGAGTTCTTCACCTCAGTCTTTACTGGCAGTCAGGTTTCCTACTTCACTCAAGTCCCTGAACCTTAGATGAGGGTTGGGGGAGCAAAGTCCCTCCCACTGTAAGTGAAGAGCAGGTTCAAGACCACTTGATTAAAGTGAATATCCACAAGTCTATAGGGCCTGATGAGATGCATTCCAGGGTCCTGAGGGAAGTGCCTTATAGGAAAAAAATAAGGCTGTTTTATTACAAGCAGGAGTTTCCATAGTTGCCTCATGTCGAGATGTCTGGAAGTCATTTTGTTTGGGGAGTTTTGGAGTCATTTGGTGGTCAGGGACTGGTGGGTTGCCTGCAGTTACTTATTGCTGCTTGCAGGTCTACTTGCAGTTGTTTGTTGCTGCTTGCAAGTCTGCTTACAGTTACTGCTGCTTACTTGTTGCAGCTTACAGGTCTGCTTACAGTTTCTTGTTGCTGCTTACAATTACCTACAGTTACAGTGTGAAGGTGGGCCAGAAAGCATGTAAGGCAGTGAGACCAGTCTGTGCTCACTGCCAGGGAACCATGCGGCCAGGACAGGGAAACAATATGATAGGTCAGGAAAGACAACAAATGGACTGCACCAGAAAGCAAAGGAAGGTGCGAGCCAGCCCTGAGAGACCCAATCGAATTCAAGAAGAGGGCTATATCACTTTTTAAGGAAGAAAAGGAGCAGAGCTCACCATGGGAGGAGCGAAGGAGTGGGTATGTAAATCAAGAAACTTTAAAAGGGCTCGTCCCTCCCATTCTCGATGTGCTCAGACTTGGTCACGAGGCAGGTGCACCCAGCGGGCTGAAATTAAAGTTCTTTGTTTCACTTTATTTGGCTGTCTTCGAAATTTTATTTAGAGATATTTCTCACAGCCTGATGTTGTTGCCAAGCCACTCCCCATCATATTCAAAAAGTCATGGCAGTCAGGTGAAGTCCCTGGTGACTGCAAAAAGGGAAGCATCACTCCTATTTTTAAAAAGGCAAGAAAGGAAAACATGGGGAACTGCAGACTGGTGAGCCTCACCTCTGTGCCTGGGAAGATCATGGAGCAGATCCTCCTAGAAGATATGCTAAGGCACACAGAGGACAAGGAGGTTATTTAAGACAGCCATCGGTTTCACTAAGAACAAATAGAGACTGACCAATCAACCAGCCTTCTATGATGAAGTGACAGCAACAGTCAACAAGGGAAGACTGACCAATGATGTCATCTACCTAGATGTCTCTAAGGCCTTAGACATGCTCCCACGTGACAACCTTATCTCCAAATTGGAGACACATGGATTTGAAGGGTGGACTATTCTGTGGATAAGGAATTGGCTGGATAGACATAGAGAGTTGTGTTCAGTCTCTATGTCCAGGTGGAGGCCGGTGACGAGTGGTGTCCCTCAGGGCACAAGTCTTGGGACTTGTACTCTTTAATATCTATATCAATGACATAGTGGGATCAAGTGCACTCTCAGCAAGTTTACAGGTGACACCAAGCTGAGCAGTGCAGTTGACACAACAGAACAGGATGCCATCCAGGGGGACCTGGATAAGCTTGAGAAGTGGGCCCATGAGAATCTCATGAAGTTCAACAAATCCAAATGCAAGGTGCTGCACCTGGGTCGGGGCAATCCCAGACATGAGTAGAGAGTGGGAGAAGAAATTAAGAGCAGCCCTATGGAGAAGGACTTGAGGGTTCTGGTGGATGAAAACCTGAACATGAGCCAACAGTGTGTGCTTACAGCCCAGAAAGCCAACCATATCCTGGGCTGCATCAAAGAGAAGTGTGGCCAGCAGGTCAAGGGAGGTGATTCCCTCCCTCTACTTTGCCCTCATGAGATCCCACCAGGAGTACTGCATCCAGCTCTGGAGTCCTCAGCAAAAGAAAGTCGTGGGCCTGTTAGAGTGAGTCCAGAGGAGGCCATGAAGATGATCTGAGGGCTGAAGCACCTCTTCTATGAAGACAGACTGAGAGAGCTGGGGTTGTTCAGCCTGGAGAAAAGAAGGCTCATTGTGGCCTTCCAGTACTTAAAGGGGGCTTCTAAAAATGAGGGACTTTTTACATGGGCAGATAGTGATAGGACAAGGGGGGATGGTTTTAAACTAAAAGAGGAGAGATTTAGATTAGATGTTAGAACCAAATTCTTTACCCAGAGCATAGCGAGGCATTGGAACAGGTTGCCCAGAGAAGTTGTGAATGCCCCATCCCTGGCAGTATTCAAGGCCAGGTTGGACAGGGCTTTGAGCAACCTGGTCTAGTGAGAGGTGACCCTGCCCATGGCAGGGGGTTTGGAAGTAGATGATCTTTGAGGTCCCTTCCAACCCAAACCATTCTGTGATTCCATGATAATTCTATAAACTTCAGAAGTCTAACATATTCACCGAAAGAGAAGCTAAAAAATAATACAGCAGCATATTTGTAATGGATTCAGGAACTACTTTTTTTACTTAAATAAATAAAAAAAATAATCCCACCATATTACAGCAATTGATAAGCTCCAAGGAAAAACAGTACCTGTGTTTTCCTGCACCAATTATTGAAGCAGGATTGGTCTAGTTTGGAAGAGTTTTAATGAAAATATTAATATTGTGTCATTTAAGTATTTACTTGCTTTACAAACCAGAGAGAAGCTAAATATCTGAGCAATAGAAATAAGCTGATTATGAACATTAAAAAGAACTATTTAGAATATCAGTTACAGTGTAACTGGATGAGGTTCCCAGATGGGAACAGGAGATCTAACAGAACACTGTTTGCAGATGGATTATTTGACAGCCTGACTTGACCCTTAGCATTCACAAACTGCTCAGGCAACACTGGTCCTGGAGGACACACAAATCCTAGAAATAGGATGCTTAGATTGGCACCAACTTTTTTTCAGGTTCTTTTGCTTAAGGTCTTGGAACATTGGTCATATACAATATTTCCCCAGAAGGAAGCTGAAAAGGATGGTTTGGAGGTGTTTGGGGTTTTTTTAAGTTAAATTTGTAAAGACAGAATGTGTTTTACACAAATCAGCCTAGAGACTGATACCTGAGCAAGAATTTGATTTTAACTCCATTTGGGAGAAGCAGTTGAATGGCTGCTCCCCCTGGTAGTTTTAGAGTATCTGAAGGAGCTGTGTGTCTCAAACACATTAGCATTCACCTGTCAGTACTTTTGTTTTGACACAGCATATACACAAAGAACTCAATCACACCCAGGTGTTACTAATGACAAGGATTATGTCCAAGATTGTTCTCCTGAAACTCATGCTGTGTAATTTTTCAGGAGTCCCAAATGCAAGCAAAGTGAAATTCCATAAAGTTAGATGCTATTAGGATCAATATCATTAACTAAAATGAACAGCCTTAGGTAGCAACTGAGTATGAGCAAGTTCCCTGACATGTAGTTTGGGTTTTTATTTTTAAAATTTATAACTAAGTGTTGCAGTGAACTTACAGTATATGAGAGAAAACAGAAGTTCTTACTGTTGTTGAAGTGAACGTGCTTTCAAAATGGCTTTTGGTAGTTTTTTTGCTAACTCACTTTCTTCTTCCCAGGATTCTCACCCTTATCTCTACTTTAGGAATGTCTGGGAGATAACTCGAAGTTTTCTCATTGGCTTTGTTAACCCTTGCCTGTCACTGGTGGGTTTGTAAGACCCTGTAAACTCCTGATTGGTCGTTTTGTAATCCCCTTGAAGCCTATATGTGTCCCTATCCAAAATAATAAACTCTCTCTCTCCGTCCTCTCCTCCTGTGGTCTCTGTGGCAGCCATGGGGACCTCGTGGTGGGGGGGCAGGGGGGGAGCACTTCCCCCTCCAGGTAATGGGCAAAAACCCCTAGTCCTGGAGCCCCCTCCCCTTCCCATTTTCAACGTTCGTCACCTAAGCAAGACACACATAAAAATTTTACTTTGTCAACTACTTGCTATAGACAAATTATATATTAAACCAGTAATACACATTATAATGAATTTAGTGCTGTGAGAATGATAATATTGGAAAGGCTTTTTAGGGCTGCCAATTCTAGTGTTGGTTCTCCAAGCATCTATATAAATTGCTTGCCCACATTTATCACTCATCACTTGATCTTCCTGCCAACCCACAGAAACCACCTTTCTTGTTCTCCAGTTAGGTGATTGTGGAAGTTGGTTGGGGTTAAAAACTAGAAGAAACTAAGAATTATAGGGTAAAATGCAGCTACTGCTCCCTGGATGGAACACAGTCAACATGCTGCACAAATACTCCCCATACAATTATAAGGGGATGATAAGGATCCCCATACAATGATCACCTGCTACAGGGGATAGAACCAAAGGTGAAGGGGATTGGAGACACCATGGTCTCCCTCTCTAGAAATCCCCACAGGGAAGGGAACATGTGATACTTTGTAGTTCATAAGACTGTATAGTACCTGTCAACCAAGGGAGATAGATGAAGATGAGCCAATAACTATGGAAAAATCCCCCTCCTCAGATGCCAAGATACAACCACTCCCAATTAAGCATGTGAAGCAAGAGAATTTTACATCAATCAGAAATAAAAGTACTTATGACTTGAGTCACTCAATCTCCACCTAAACCTTTAGAGGTCCTATAAAAGTAAGTTGAGAAAAGGATGAAAATTGGGGAAGACTCCACCAAAACTGCTGGGATCAGTCAATGGGCTGAACCTGTCTTCCCCCCACATAGGGACACCTACTGGGTAAGAATCATACTTTATACATGCTAAATATCACTATTAGGTTAGAGCTTGTGCTTAATTTATAGTATAGTAGATTGCTTAAACACCTTTTTGCAGTCAGATACTATCACCGACAACCCTCAAAACTTATTAACCTGTCACAATTTGTATTAATAAAGAGTGTTATTCTGTAAACTGTTAGTGAGTCCTTTATAGGTGCTAGTAGTTGGCAGCAGCGAATAACACATTGGGAAGACCAGCTGAGGGGTCACCAAAAAAACTGATAGTTTTGACCCTGGCCGGATTTCAAATACCCACCAAAAGCTGCTACAGCATTGAAATCACCCTCCGCTTGGCAGAGGAGGGGAAAAAATAGCTGAGGAATTCCTTAGTAGAGATATGAACTGGGAGACTCGCTTACTAACTAATTTTCATGGGCAAAAGAGACTAAACGTAGGGAATGAAACTTAAATTTATTACTACCAAGATAAGACTTAAAGAGTGAGAAATAAAACAGTCTTAAACAAACACCTCCCCCCCCCTTTCTTCCAAGTTCTCCCTTCTCCCCCCAGCAGTGCAGGGAGACAGGGAAGAGGGTTTGTAATCAGTTTGAGTCCACTCCTTGGACAGCAGTTCTTGCCAATCTGATGTCCTGTGGGTTACTCCTCCATCAGGTGTAGGGGAGGGGGGTGTCTTTGAACCTCAGTGGTCCTCTATGGGCTACAGGGGGACAACCTGCATCACCACAGTCTTCACCACAGCTACAGGGGGGTCATTGCTCTGAGTCCTTCCCCTGCTTCTGTGGGGTCCCTCCCCATGGGAGACAGTCTTTGATGAATGTCTCCCTGTGGGTCCATCTACCTCTCAGACAACAGTTCTCTTCGATCTGCTGCCCCATGGGTCATTCCGGACAAGTCCTACCTTGGAAAACTTGTTTCAGCGTGGGTTTTCTTCTCCATGGGCCACAGCTCTCCTGCAGGATGTCACTCCATCCTTAAGCCTCCCACAGGATTACAGCTTCCTTCATGCATCCACCAGCTTCAGCATAGTGCTCTTCCATGAGCTGCAAGAGGGGTCTCTGCACCCCAACAGTCTTCCACAGGTGGCAGGGGCCTCAGCTCTCAGTCTTTCCCCTGCTGGAGGGGGAGAGGGAGGCCTCCTCGGGCCTCTCCTCCCCCTGCCCCCACTCCTCTGACCTTGGAGTCTGCTTGTTATCCCATGTTCTCCTCCGCTCTTCTCTGGGCTGGAATTTCTTCTACGCAACAAACCTTCTCTTCCTCTATTCTTAAATATGTTATCACAGAAGCATTATGTGGTGGTTTTGACCCTGGCCGGATTTCAAACACCCACTGAAAGATGCTTTTTCTCCCTCCTCCCCCCTCTGCTCTTCTTGGAGGAGAGAAAAAAACCAGTCAGAGAATTCCTGAGTAGAGATAAGAGCTGGGAGAAGTCACTTATTGATCACGGGCGAAACAGACTCAAAGAGAATAGAACTTAAACTTATTGCAAACAAACTAAAAGCTGAATTTATTGTTAACAGAATAAGAACTAAAGAGTAAAAGAATAAAACACAACACCTTACCCCCATCCTTTGTTCCTCCATGTTCTCCCTCTTTCCCCCAGCAGCGCAGGGAGATGGGAAAGGGGGGAAAAGTCATAGCCAGTGATTGCTTCTGCCACTATTAAAATCCATCTCTTGGACAATAACTCTTCCCAGTTCACTCTTCCATTGGGTGCAGAGCGGTCTCTCTCTGTGCACTCTGATGGTCTTCTCTATGGGCTGCAAGGAGACATCTTGCTTCACCATGGTCAGCACCACGGTTACAGGGAGTAATGGCTTTGAGTCCTTCCCCTGTTTCCCGTGGGGTCCCTTCCCACGGGAGATAGTCCTCAATGGACCTCTCCAGCGTGAGTCCATTCCTCAGGCAGCAGTTCTTCCATAATCTGCTATCCCTTGGGTCATGAATGAGCTGCACCAGGGTGGATCCCCCACAGGGCCACAAGTCCTATCCGGGACAACTTGCTCCAGCGTAGGTTTCTCTCTCCGTAGGCCACAGGTCTCCAGAAGGACTCTGTTTTATCTTAGGCCTCCCACGGAGTCTCAGCCTCCTCATGGATCCACCTGCTCCAGTGTAGGCTCCTCCATGAGCTGCAGGGGGGATCTCCTCACCCCAATAATATTCCACAGGCAGCAGAGGTCTCATCTTTCAGTCTTTCTCCTGCTGGAGGGGGAGAGGGGAGCCAGTGGGTCTCTCCTCCCCCCTCCTGCAACACTGACCTTGGAGTCTACATTGCTATCTCATGTTCCCCTCTGCTCTCCTCTCTGGAATTTCTTCTGTGATACAATCATAGAATCATAGAATTAACTGGGTTGGAAGAGACCTCCGAGATCAAGTCCAACCCTTGATCCAACCCCACTGTGATTACTAGATCATGGCACTCAGTGCCATATCCAGCCTCATCTTAAAAACCTCCAGGGACGGTGAATCCACCACCTCTCTGGGCAACTGTCATGGTTTTGTCCTGGGTCAATTTGCTCCCACACCCCCTACACAATTACTGTTAGTTGAGAGAAGGTTTATGCAGACAAAAGAGACTGGATTTGGGAAAATAGTATGAGCATTTATTACTGGCAAAATAAAAACTACTATGGAACTATATCTATAACAATTCTACTTAAGTAAAAAGCATTATGTATTTACAGAAATACTCCTCCCCCCTTTATATCAGTCCAAGGAGGAGAAGCAGTCCTTTTTCCATTCTCAGAGTTCCAGGTCTCTTCAGCAATTCTACAGCACTCTCGTTGCAGCTGGAACTCTTTCTTCTTCTGTGTCGGCCTCCAGGGCTGGGCCTACCCCCCTCCTGGGCTAAGACTGGAGGCTGGGGGGGTTACCCAGGCCTTGAAGGTCTTTTCTCCCATGGACTTGCAAGGGGACACTTGCCTACCATGGATCTTCTTCCACGGGGTTACAGGGGATAATGGCTTATGAGTCCACCCCTGTCTCCCTATGGAGGTCCCTCCCCACAGGAGAACAGTCCTTGATAGACTTCTCCAGCATGGGTCTAGCATGGATCCCTTACTTGGATCCCCAGTCTTGCTCCAGCGTGAGGTTCTCTCAGGGTCACAAATCTCCAGCACCAGCAGCATGGATCTCTCACTGGGATCCCAAGCTTATCTGGCATAAGCATCATCCCCTTCAAGGGTTATAAATCTTCAACAAAACTCTGTCTTATTTCAGTCCCTCTCATGAAGTCTCAGCTTCCTGGTACATCTACAAGCTCCTCTGTGAGCCGCATGGGGGGTCTCCTCACCCCAACAATCTTCTACAGGTAGCAGGGATTTATTTTTTTAGTCTCTTCCCTGCTGAAGGGAGAGAGAGTAAAAGGGGGAAGAAGTAACCCCCCCCTTCTAACTTCTCTCTCCTCCGGCTGCCAGCTTTGATCTTGGAAGTCCCTTATCTCTTTGCCGGAATTCTTCTGCAGCGGTTCTTTGTCCAAGCAGTCAGTCTTTTAAACTTTTTTTTCTTCACTCTCTTATGAGAGAGAAGGGAGGCTTCAGTGCCACACCTGCCCCCGACTCAAGCTGGGGGAGGAGCGGGCCTTGCCCTCCTCGGGCCCGCTGCCTCTTCTACATGGCTGCTGCCCCTAATTTCAACTGCACCACAAACCTTCTCTTCCGTTTTCTTAAATATGTAATTAACAAAGGCATTACTGAGAGTTTTAATTGGCTTTTTGTCAGGAAATCCACCTGGACAAAACCATTCGCAGCTCCAGGGGCTGGCCGGCTGGGCAAAACCACGACAACAGCCCATTCCAATGCCTGATCATTCTCTCTGTAAAGAACTTCTTTCTAATATCCAACCTAAACCTCCTCTGGCAGAACTTAAGTCCGTGCCCTCTTGTCCTACAAGCTTTCTCTTTCTCTATTCTCAAATATGTTATCACAGAAGCACATACCATTGGCTAATAGTAGTAAGTCCATCCTGGAGCTAGCTATCATTGGCTTTTTTATAGAACAGCAAAAGCTTCTAGTAGCTTCTAACTGAAATCATTTCTATGGCTTAGCCCCCCTGAAAAGGGCAGTTGAGTCAACCTCCAATCCATTGAATCTGTTTGGTGAAAAGTCCCCTTATGGGATGCTGACAGACTGGTTGGGCACAAGGGTTTTGGCTTTTCTGGGGCACTGACAAACATCGCTAAGGGTCAAGGAAGTCTCCCCACACTAAGGCTTAGGTAAACCCTCCCTTTTCACTTGACAGGTGATGCCATTGCTTGCTTGCAGCAGTAGTTAAACAGAGTTCAGATTTCAAGTGCTGCATGTTTTAGCACTCTGGGTTACAAATTACTAGACTTAAATTCAAGACATAAAAGTTTTGCTTCCACACCATTTATCTGGTTATCATTTTCAGTGCCATCCTCTTAAGAAACAATTCCTACAGTTCAGGGATCATACCCAAATCATCTCTACTCAACTCCCCATCCCTATGCACAGTGGTTCGATTCCTTCCTTTTTGAAATTCACTGCTTCTTTTCATATGACCAAAGCACCTTCTGTTATATGTTTTAGTACCCTTTGCAAGATGTCACCTTGTCTACTGAGTTGCTAGCCCCTGCTTTAGACTTTGTTGCCTAAAAGGCTGTGGAGGAAAAAGACTCCGAGTCAAAATTAGGTAGGAGATAAGATAAGGATGCAAAAGGCTTTAATGAGCCCCCAGGCTTCCAGGAACAATCACCACTGCAAACCCCAAATACCTGTGTCTCAAATTTTTATAATGATTTTCACCCAATTGCGTCCGGCCACCCCCTCCGACACTGGCCCCTGACACGCCTCTTGGGAATTGAGTCTGGGGGTGTTTTGAGACCCCTTCTTCTTCATCTTCATCTTCCTCAGAGCACGTAATGTTCTTGGAGGCCTTCCAGAGCTCTAGGCCTGAAGGTTGAGTCTATAGTTATATCTTCTTGCATAGGGTTAGGGTGTTCTCTACAATTCTACCTTGAAAAAGAGACTAAATAAATTAATGGAATTTAGGGGAATTGATATGGGAATGGGTAACAGGATTTACTATGGTGTGTTAAAGGGTAAAAGGATAATATGCTGCTATTTTAAAATCTACATTTACTACATAACTACTTCTAAAATCTACAAAATTAAAAAAAAAAAAATCAAAACTCCAAGGTATCAACTTCCTGATCCTCAAGCTGCACCTTCCTTTACAAAATGATTTCTTTTTGTCCATACTTCTCAGAGGTTCTGTTTGCTCACCATATCCTGACACAATGATCAAATGAATCACCAGCTCTGGGGTAATTTCCCAAGTGGAGGTTTTTCTTGTTATATGAGATGCTAATACTTACCCCTGTAGTTTCACTGAATTTCATGCCTTCCTCCATATCCAAGCTCCTCACTTCACCCAAAAGCTTCTTCAGTTTCTATAGAGGCTTGAGAGTTGCTGGATGCCAGGTACCCACTAAAGCCACTCTCTCACTCCCCTCTGCAACTGGGCAGAGGAGAGGAAATATAACAAAGGGTTCATGAGTTGAGATAAGGACTGGGAGAGATCACTTACCAATCACTATCATGGGCAAAACAGACTCAAAGTGGGGATATTAATTAAATTTATTACTAACAGAACCAAATCAGGAAAATGAGAAGTAAAACAAATCTTAAAAACACCTTTCCCCCACCCCTCCCTCCTTCCAAGTTTTACCTCTTCCCCCCAGCGGCTCAGGGACACAAGGAGTGTAGGTTACGGTCAGGTGTTGTTTCTGCCACTGCTCGGAGAGAGGAGTCCTTTCCCTATTCCCCGTGGGGTCCCTCCCCCAGGAGACAGTCCTTCACAAACTTATCCAGAGTCACTCCATCCCATGGGCAACAGTTCATCATAAACTGCTGCAACATGGGTCATTTTTCCATGGGCACAGGCTGTTCCAGTGTGGGTACCCCACAGGGCCACAAGTCCTCACAGAAAAACCTGCTCCAGTGGGCTTCCCTCTCCATAGGTCAGCAGGTCCCTGCTGGGAGCCTGCTCCAGCATGGGCCTCCCACAGGGTCACAGCCTCCTTCAGGCATCTGCCTGCTCAGCGTGGGTCTCCTCCACAGGCTGCAGGTGAATCTCTGCACCCACATGGTCCTCCATGGACTGCAGGGGCACAGCCTGTTTCACCATGGTCTTCACCATGGGCTGCAGGGGAACCTCAGCTCCGGCACCTGGAACACCTCCTCCCCCTCCTTCTCCACTGACCTTGGTGTCTGCAGAGTTGTTCACATGTTCTCACTCTGCTCTTCTCTGGCTGCAATTTTCATCTGCCCAATAACTTTCTTTTTCCTTCTTAAATATGTTATCACAGAGGCATTACTATCATTCCTGATTGGCTTGGCCTCGGCCAGCGGTGTGTCCATCCTGGAGCCAGTTGGCATTGGCTCTACTGAACATGGGGGAAGCTTCTGGCAACTTCTCACAGAAACCACCTCTATTTGTGCTTAATTAGGTGCTGTTACTTTTGGTCTGTGTTTGGCCCAGCCACCTGCAAGTCTGTTCTTTTCCTGCCAAGTTATGAAAAAACAAGCACTGACAAATGAGAACTTCATCCTTGAAGGAAGCATCTTGTATAAACTGAAATTATTGGTGACTGGCTGTTGGCCGATGGCCCGCCAAGGACATTTGAAGGAGAAAGTGAAGAGGAGGGTGATGAAGTAAGCCTCCAGAGGCATTTAGAAAAGAGTCCCTGAGGTGTATCACGCAGGCGCAGGGAAATTCCAATGCACACATGTGTGTGCTGAAGGGGCACCACTTACATAATAGGGGGAGGGACCTGAGGTCTCTGGCTGGGCGGTGCTGGCCACACCTGCCCAGGTAGACATCATAGGTTAATAGTAGAAAAAGCAGATAGCTCTTGCTATTCAAGTTTCACATGGAGGACAACATTACCTCTGCAGGGACGCCCGCCATCTTGTGAGCCTGCTGACACTCCAGGGATGCAGCTTCTGCTATGGGGAATTCTAAGCATTCTGGGGTCAGTAAGACAACCTCATAAGTAACACTTAAGTGAGTGAGGGGTTGTCTTGGGGGCTTGTTTCCCTTCTCTTTCCTGCCTCTCGGCTTCTTGTTTTGTTGTCTACTTCTTTGTAACAAATATTGTTTCGTTGAGCTTTCAACGGTGTACTGGTTTCAGTTTCAGCAATCTCCCTGCTACACCACCCCTGTAGGTCCTCCCTCTACCAAAACCTGGCCACAAAAACCCAATACATCTACATGTTAAATTACATTAAGTTAAACAGATAAAGTTGTGATCATAGAAAACAAGTTCATTTCTATGTCCAACTTCCCTGAAGCAACTTCTGTGCTTCTTAGAGCCACATCTACAGTTAACTCTATTGATCTTATGGCTTCAGTTGCTATTTGATGATGAAACTGCCAGATAACATAGCTCTCTGTACCCAGCCATTACCAACAGCATTCCTTCTCTGGTGTGGTATGTTAGTCTCCGACAGTGAGAATACCCAGAAATACTTTCCTCTAAGCATAATATGACATTTCTACCCACATTTAAATCCTTGACTACATGTGGTAGTTCTCTTGCGCAATCACAGCAAAATTCTCTTATCAGTTCTTCCCAAAGCAATTTCAGCCCAACTGGTTCCCTTTTATCCACATGAATGCTACTTTACAATTTTGCATCACCAATACACAGTGGAATTTTCCCAGTCACCTTTATTTTTCTCTTTCCAGAGCAGGATATCCTCCCCAACATCTCCATTTCCCTCATAACCCAACTCCTTGTGGCTCCTGGTAACCCTATAAAGGCTAGCAGTCCTACACCAACTTCCTCCCGAGTCCTACACCAACAGCCTTATTCCCACCACTTTAGTTACAAGCACTCCACTGTGCTTTATTGCTTTATGACACTAATTTGTTTGCACTATCTTGAAAACAAACTCAAAACTACTAATTAAAATGCTTTTAAGTGTTTACTTTATATAACTATATAGCTTGTGATTTCAGAATCATGAAATCCCCCTACTTCATCTCCAACATCATCTCTCTCCTGATGGTCTAGGAGGAAAATACAAACAATAAAAGCCCCCAACAAGTGTGTACAGGGTTAACTCATATATATTTGGTTTTCTGTCACATGCTGCTCTGCTCCAATAAAGCCTGAACACATTGTTATATCTTTGACCAAAATGTCAGATATATACAGAATGGTACATTCAAACTTAAATTTACAATAGAAGTAAAAGTCTTGTTGGTTGATATCTGAGTTCTGAGATGTAACAAGAACTAATAGTTTTTGCAGTAGCATGTACCATAGAAACTACATATAGCCAAGCCAAGTGATTTAAAGGGACTAACCAAGCAAAGTACAGAAACAGTGAAGAAGGGAACTGAGGCAGCCAGCCAAGCAACACCAAGTTACTCTATAACCAGGTGTATTGTCTTAAAGAAGTTCATAAGGCAGTCACTTAGAACTTTGGGGGCTCCAGACATAGATGACCACCAGAGACCCCTGATAAAACCCCTTATAAGGAAATGTCATGAATATGTAACAGGAATGCAGGGAACAAAAAATGAATAATCATGTAATGCAAATGTATAAGCTGTAGTGAAGATACCTCCGTGTGCACTTTGGCAAATTGATTCTTAGGGCACCTGGCGTGCTGTGATCATTGTAGTAGTTTTAATCCGAGCCTTCCTTGGTGACCACTTTGTAACCAAGGAAGGGGCAGTGTCCCAGTATTCCATACGATTTTTACGTAAATCGGGGTATAAATAAGAAGGAAGGAGAGGCCTTCGCTCTCTGCTCTTCCGGCGAGGTTCGGGAACAGTGGGTCCTTGCATTGGTCTCGCTTATCTAAGGCTGAGGCCTGCAGTGTCCACTGACCTGCCACGTGGAGGCTTGGAGAGTGCTGGCCGTGTCTGCCAATCCTGCTTTTCTAAGGGATGTGGTGAGATCTGTTTTGTTAGTTATTAGCATAGTTCTTGAGTTTGATTGTGTATATCTGTTCAGTATCCCTTTTTGTCCCTTTTGTCCCTTTTTTCCCCTTTCCCTATTCCTTCGGGGGGTTTTTGGATTCCCTTTTGCTGTGTACATAGCATCTTAACTGTATATAACTGTAATATACATAAAATATATATTTTTATATAACTAGTTTGATTTCAGGTTCTTCAATTTTTTTATCTTTTTTTTTCCTTTGCCCTAAGGCAAGAAGGATTGGGGGAAGGGAACTGCTGCTGTGGGTTCGGGCATTTGGAAAGAGGACAGGTCCCAACCATCACAATCACGCAGGGTGTCATAAGAAAAGAATGCCTGGCATCTAAAACTCACAAATTGAGTCTTAGAGGTTTCTTTTAAGAGCTGATTTTAGGCAACAGAATTGGCACCCCAGATGGGACATTCTGCCTACTCTGAGTGATCTCTGGATCTTCACACTGGCACCAAGATTTTCTCAGGAAGGACAGCTCCCCAGACCAGTCTGGGACACAGGTAAGATCCTGCTGTATTTTATAAATAAGACATTCTTCTGATTTCCTACCCCTACACATTGGGTGGGTTATTTGGTATTTGGTATTTTGGATATGAATTTGGGAGTCTGGACTTAAAGGTTTATTTGGTTTTGGAAACTGGCATTTGGTTTATTTTTTATTATGGGTACTTCAGGTTCCAAAGAAGTAATCTTTAAGAAATCACCTTTGGATTGTATCTTGAAACATTGGAAACAAATTGAGGACCCCCTGGAGGGATAATGTTGTTGATGCTCCATGGGTTCTGGGACCCTGAGGACTCCAGTGCACACCAAAAGTATTATTTTGGCAGATCCTCTCAGTCCCTGGATCTGGTGAGTTCAAAGCAAGAGCTCTGGAATTTTATTAAGGCGTTCCTGAGAGTATAAAAAGTTTACCTAACTATCATAGAAATGGAACTCTATAATATAATATAATTGAGTTATAAAAGTGATATAACTGTAAGAAGGAGTGTGATATTTGGATTAAGAAATCACTAGTGATGGTATAATTGACGATTTTCTATTAAATACAACTGTAAGAACCATCTGGTTAAAAGGTGCGGGTTCGAATCCCCATTGTCTGGTTTGCCCATGTATTAGTCAAACACAGGTGCAACTTAGTTCTTAATATAATAGAAGGAGAATTAAGGAATGACACTGTGAAGGTTATTGGTGGGACAGGGGTTAAATTGGGGAAACAACGGGTAATTTATTAGTTTCTATATTTGCCAAACTCCCCTAAACCTTTGCTAGTAGGAGATTTATTGAAAAACTTGAGGCAGAAAGTAAATTTAAATTTGGGGATATTGAAATTGTAATTCCTGAAACTAAATATGTTGAAGCAGCAGCTCTTCTTGTACCGGAAATAACTCCAGTTAGCAGCAACATCCCAAGTGAAGTTGAAGATGCAGTTGTTCCTATCGTGTGGGACAGTGGAATTCCAGGAAAATCAAAAAGGGCAGAACCTGTAAGAATTACCCTTAATCCAGGAGCTATACCAGTAAGGTAAAATAGTATCCTTTTAAATTAGAAATTATTATTGGATTGGTTCCAATAATAGACAAATTTGCTAAGCATGCTAAGCTTGTGGAATGTGAATCCAAGTACCCATAAAGAAAGAAAATGGGAAAGATTATCGATTAGTGCAGGACCTGAGAGAACCACCTTAAATAATAAACTAGAATAGTTTACTGTATTAGATTTACAAGATGACTTTTTCTGCATCCCCTTGAGCAAGGAAAACCAAGAAATCTTTGCTTTTGAATGGGAAAATCCAGAAACCAGGAAAGAAGAAAAAAACCCACCTGTCTCCTCCCTGAGCCACAAACAGTTCATGAACTGCATACCTTCCTGGGAATTATGGTGTCAACTCTGTATTGCTAACTATGGACTTTTGGTAAGACCATTATGTGAACTTTTAAAAAACAGCCTATAAGAATTTCCTCACTTGGACAGATGATGCAAGAGCAGCCTTTAAGTGGCTAAAGCATTCCCTGATGAGAGCCCTGGCTCTGGGTCTACCAAATTTCTCAAAAACATTTGAACTGTTTACCTATGAAAGGCAGAATGTTGCTCTGGGAGTGCTTGCACAATTTTTAGGGGATCGTCAAAGAGCCGAAGCCTACTCCGGCCGAAAACCCTGACTGGGAATTGTATACTGATGGAAGCAACTTTGCTCGGGAGGGAAAACGAAGGACAGGGTGTGCAGTGATCACCGCCAAGAAGGTAATTGAATCACAGGCCTTCTCCACTCAGAAAGCAGAAATAAGTGTTAGAAATATCTCTAATTAAACTTTTGAAGACAGTCAAATAAAGTGAAACAAAGAACTTTATTTTCAGCACGCTGAGTGTGGTCGGCATCATGCCAGAGTCCGAGAACACACCAGGAATGGGAGGGACAAGTTCTTTTAAGGTTTCTTGATTTACATAACTGCTCCTCCCATGGCTAACCCTGGTCCTTTTCTTGCTTAAAAGGTGATATAGCCTTCTTCTTGAATTGGATTGGGTGTCTCAGGGCTGGCTCACACCTTCCTTTGCCAGTCCATTGGTTGTCTTACCCGACCTATCAGATTGTTTCCCTGCCCTGGCCGTGTGGCCCCTTGGCAATGAGCCCTGGCTGGTCTCATTGTCTTACATGCTTTCCAATATGCCTTCATATAGTAACAGTAAGTACCCTTCTGGGTATTCTGCTATCTGTGGGCTCAGGCACTTTCAGATGATTGTGCAAAATGTTACCAAACTGTACGGTATTAAGGTTGAATGATTCAAAGCCTAAGTTACCACTCGCATGTGAACAAAGTGTGTTACAATCCTAAGGAATTGAAAACTTGCAAAACCAGATCTCAGCAACTCTGGGTAACCCAAAATTTAGGAAAAGGTGGGACCAAATTGGGACTTAGTTGTCCTCATGGAGAAAAATGGATTTGCTTTACTCAAAAGGCCATTGGGACATTTCCGATGGGGGTGAATTACAAGATCTAAAAAAGGGAGAAATAGTACAACAAAAAGTACAAACTATATTAAAAGGAACTGTGCAAAGAAAACCTTCCAGTACAGGAGATTTATATCAAAAGTTAAAAGAAAAACTAGGAGAAGATTGGCAACTCCCAGGTTATGGGACCAACCTGTACATAGATCTAATGGAACATATCATCCAAACACTGAACTTATCTAATTGCTGGATTTGTAGTGGGCGCCTAATGACAGAGGAGTGGCCTTGAAAAGGAAAAGGCCTCACGCCCTGGGAGATTTTAAAGTGGAATCACTCCTGGGAAGCATCAGAATCTCAGCCTCAAGGCTGGATATTAACTTCTGAAGTAGTCGGGTGAGAATGCATTGAAAGGAGAGGTAGAGAGAAATATGACTAAAGTAGGAGAATCCCCATGCCTTTCAGTAACAGTCATAAACACCACAGGAGAATTTTGGTGGCCTCAAGAGCCATCTGGATATTGGACTAACAATGCAGCTGCAGGTTGTACGTGGCACAATAATACCCATAGCTGGTGGTGTAACAGAACAAATCCTAAGAATCCCTTTGAAGGCATAGAGGAGTTTAAAATATATTGGGACAAAGCAAATAGCACTAATTTAAGTTGGGTAGCACCCGAAGGGCTGTTCTGGATATGTGGAAAGAGAGCATATACACAACTCCCAAAAGACTGGAGAGGAGTTTGTACCTTAGGAATCATCCAACCTGGGTTCTTCTTACTACCTCCCGAAAAAGGAACAAATCTAGACGTACCCCTATATGATGATTACAGGGCAGTACACCGAAATAAGAGAAGTGAGATTGGATGTGGCCAAGAGGGCACGGAGTAACTGCACACAGACCAATATGATCGATAGGCAGATCTTGTTTATTATGTGTTACAGCGTTTGTTTTATACTCTCACACACATACATGTCACTACAGTATTGATTAACTATAAGTACACGTCGCTACATAATTAGTTTGCAATAGTTAAACACACTTCTTGCTACTTAGTACATGTTGCTATATGATTGGTTTGTATGCGCTGTCCATGCACTGTCTGTGCGCATGAAATCATTGTCTTTCTCTGAGAACTCCTTCTTATTATCTCAATAGTTTCCATTCTTGCAGCCTGATATCAATGCCAGTACTTTTCCCGCAACCTGCAAGTAGGCCTCTTGCTAAGGCAGGCTAAGGCCTATTAGTATGGTTTGTTCATAGTGCCTGTTGTAGCCAAGCACCCCACATTGGAGGAACACAAAAATGGTACCATGATGAGTGGCCTCCTGAATGTATCATTGCAACATACGGACCAGCCACTTGGGCCCAAGATGGAAGTTGGGGTTATCAAACTCCCATATACATGCTAAATAGGATTATACGCCTTCAGGCAGTTATGGAAATAGTAGCTAATAAGACAGTCCAAATGTTAGACTTAATTACAAGCCAGCAATCAAACACTCGAACTGCAGTGTATCACAGTAAGCTTGCTTTAGACTATCTGTTAGTCGAAGAAGGTGGAGTATGTGTAAAGTTCAACACCTCAAATTGCTGTTTACAAATTGATGATAACAGAGAAGTAGTTATGGATATTGCAAAAGACATTAGAAAATTGACTCATGTACCGGTACAAAAATGGAATTCTATATTAGATAGTAGTTGGTGGGAACAGCTTGGTGTAAGAAGGTGGGATTTTTCTGATTATGTGCTTTAGCTAGTATTGTATTTTTACCATGTTTAATCCCTTGTTTCATAAGGCTAATAGTTTCTGTTGTACAAGGAATGCAAGTGTCAACCATGCCAATAAATCCAAAAGCCTCTCAGAGTGCCAAAACATTATTAGTCACCAGAACTTCAATTTCCCAAGATGAAGAAAGTGTCAAATTAGTCTTGTTGAGATTAGAGCAAAAGACAAGAATTAATAATTTTGTAAAAGAAGAGGAGGAATTGTAATAAATACAGGTTATAATTCATGTCAAATGGGTGAATGTAACTGTGATGGTTTTAGTCTAGGCCTTCCTGGTGACCAGTTTGTAACCAAGGAAGTAGCCAAGTACCTAGTATTCCATACAATTTTTATGTAAACCAGAGTATAAATAAGTCGGAAATTAGAGACTTCACTCTCTTCTCTTCCGGCGAGGTTTGGGAACAGTGAGTCCCTGCGTTGGTCTCGCTTATCTAAGGCTGAGGCCTGCAGAGTCCACCGTCCTGCCACGTGGAGGTTTGGAGAGTGCTGGCCGTGACTGCCGATCCTGCTGTTTTAAGGGACATGGTGAGAACTGTTTTGTTAGTTATTAGTATAGTTCTTGAGTTTGATCTAGTATACCTGTTCGGTGTCCCTTTTGTTCCCTTTCATCCCCTTTTTCCCTTTTCCTATTCCTTCGGGGGATGGACCCCCTTTTACTGTGTATATAGCATCTTAACTGTACATAACTGTAATTCACGTAAATATAGATATATTTTTACATAAGCAGCTTGACTTTGGGTTCTTAATTTTTTTTATAGTTTCTTTTCCTTTAACCTAAGGGAAGAAAGGAGGAGGGAAGGGGGCTGCTGTCGTAACTTTCGAGCATTTGGCAGGGAGCAAGGTCCAAACCGTCACATACTTTTTGGTGGCCCGTACGGGGAGATTGTTTTGGTTATCCCGGTTTATTTTGGAACAGTTACCAGGAAAACTGCCAAGAGAGGCTTGTTTCTATAAACAAACCTATTGTTTAGGAACAGAGAGAAAGAATAATATAACTATGGCTATTCTAACTACTTGTTTCATTGTATTAGCTATATTTGTGCCTGTTTTGGACTATCCTGTAGGGAAATGCCCAACTGGAGATGAATGGGAGGACTATGTCCCTTTCTTTGTTTGGGATGAATGGAGGGAGTATCTCACTTTCCTGGATTGGAATGAATGGAAGGAGTATTTCACTTTCCTCAATTTTGACATTAAAGGTCTGCTAAAGAAGATCCCCATCATTACAATTGGCTCTAATTTTTACTTAAATTGTTTAGTAACAATCCTAGTACTGGTGAAGGCGGTGAAAGAATTATTTAAAACTGGACGAATGGTGTTGTGTTGCTTTCTGTGCTGTAGAAAAGGCCAGACCTCTAGAGGATTCGCTGGAACTTTGGGAAGGGTCTTGGAAAGGCCAGTTTCTGGATGGCAAGGAGCATGAATAAATTTCGGAAAACTGGCAGGGTGTGTGACACCTCCCATTGTTTGGGACTTCACGCCAGAACAAGTGTCTAATCCTGACGAGATAGCACGTTGTTTAGTTGAAGAGTGTCTTTCATACGATGACCCGAATACGCAGCTCCTTGCTTTACGCTGGGGTCTAGTGACAGCTTATGGAGCTGCCATAGATCACTATCAAAAGCCTAGGGCAGAAGCAGAAAGTCAAACTATGTCGCCTGAAACAAATGATGCCCCTATTGAGTCCACAGACGTCGGGATGCAGACTCAACCCAAAATCAGCACTGTCTCTGTTAAGCTGAGTGTGAAACACAAACTCAACCCGAAATCAGCACCATCTCTGTTAAACTGACTGAGTGTGGAACACAAACTCAACCTGAAATCAGCACCATCTCTGTTAAGCTGACTGAACATGGAACACAAACTCAACCCGAAGTCAGTGCCGTCTCTGTTAAGCTGACTGAATGTAGAACACAAACTCAGCCTGAAGTTAGTGCTGTCTCTGTTAATTCAACTGAGCATGAAACACAGACCCAACTTGAAGTCAACACAGCTTCTGCTAAATCCGTTAAAAGTGGAGTCCAGACCGTAGGTCTCATGAACACTGAAACTCAAACTACAACATCTAATGTTAAAACTACAACATGGATGAAGACCCAAACTACCAACCCGAGAATCACTATTGTTCCCCTAACTAAGAAGAAGATATGGATAAGGGATAGTGCAGAAGCTACAGGCCTAGTTCCACTATTAAGGCGTATAAAAGGAGAAGAAGAAGAGAAAGAAGAAGAAGAAGAAGAAAAAGAGGGAGCAAAGGGACTTGCCAGCCCCATGAAACCTATCCCATCCAGCTATGTAGTAGTGGATGAATAGACGGCTGCAAAAGAGGAAGAAGCAGCAGCGAGAGAAGGAGTGCGCCCAAAAGAATTAGGAACGCGCCCAAAAGAAAAAGAGAACACACCTAATGGAAGAAGGGGCGGCAGCACAGATGGCCAATAAACCACCAAAGAAAAGGCTGACACCCAAATATTCTCTTCTTGACTTTCCAGCGGAGGATACAGAAGAACAGTTGAGACCTTCATCCCAAAGTCTGAAGAACTACTCACTACCTCCACCTCGTAGGCTTAGACAACGGAGCAGAAGTCTATCCCTGCTACATGCTCAGTCTCTGCCTCCACGTGAGAGAGGCAGAGAGAAAGAGAAAGCGGTTCCACGTAGAAGCGTCAGAAAGGAAGTAAAAATGGTTCCACGTAGGAAAGACCCTTATTCTGGAACAGAAGTTGTGTGAACGAGTGAGGTACTGCGAACAATGACCCCAGCAGAGCTCCGGGATCTACGATGGGATTACAGCTGCCGGCCTGGTGAACAAATTCTCACCTGGCTGGTACGATGTTGAGATAATGGGGCCAGAAGCCACTTGTTAGAGGGTCATGAAGCACAGCAACTAGGATCCCTCGCTCAGGACCGTGAAATAGAACAAGAAATCGCAAGAGAGACATACAATCTCAGTCTCTGGCTCCGAATCCTCCATGCTGTGAGAGAAAAATATCCATTTAAAGAATACTTAATGAGTTCTCCAAAAAAGTGGACGAGTACAGAAGAAGGCATCCAATACTTAAGAGAATTAGCTATACTGGAACTCATTTACTGCAATTCAGATTACTATGACTGTTTGGAACCAGAGAAGATTTCATGTACAGAGCCAATATGGAGGCAAGTGATTAGAGGTGCCCCTGCATCGTACCTCAACTGTTTAATATCAATTTACAATCCAAAGACGGATGAACCAACTGTGGACACCATGTGTTCATGGATACGGACCACAGTCGAAAATTTGGAAAAGTCCTCTGATGCCCGACACCAACCTACCCATCCTAAGAAAGCAATGGAGAGGACCTATGAATATTTCAGATATGAAGATGACTATAGGGATAAAGATGATAGAATTTACATAGACTATAGAGACTATAGAGGCAGACCAATAAAATGGTTTCAACCATGATTTCGACCTCGATCTTGGTCCCGGTCTCGTTCACGGTCTCCTTTCCTAGCACACAGAAGGAGAGGATACCCCAGATGGAGATCACGCAATCAACTGTGGTCCTATTTGCGTAGTAAGGGAGAAAACATGAAGAAGTGGGATAGTGTACCCACTTCCAAACTTGAGACCAGAGTAAGAGAATTACAACAAAAGAAAGACAACAAAAAGGTTGTCTATGTGGTTGATGCAGATACTCTGCAACCCCTGAAAAACAAAAAGATGGAAGTCCGTTTCAACAATAACAAGAAAGCTTCTAAGAAGGCAAAGTCAAAGTTGGACAATGAATACTCTGTTCAAGACCAATAGAGGGGCCCTGCCTTCTGCCAGGAGAAGGATAGGGACCAGGAAGATAATAGGGTTTACTGGGCTGTGTGAGTTTGATGGCCTGGCACATCGGATCCTCAGAGATACTGGGCTTTGGTGGATACTGGTGCCCAGTGTACTTTAATGCCATCTGAACATAAGAGTGTAGAGGCTGTTTCTGTTCCTGGAGTGACCGGAGGGTCTCAAGAATTGTCAGTGATAAAGGCCAATATGAGCTTGACAGGAGACCAATGGCAAAAGCATTCCATTGTGACGGGGCCAGAAGCCCCTTGCATTCTTGGTATGAACTACCTAAAAAAAGGATACTTCAAAGACCCGAAGGGGTACCGATGGGCTTTCGGTGTAGCCACGGTGATTGAAGAGAAGTCCAAGCAATTGTCTGCCCTATCTGGCCTCTCAGAAGACCCTTCCATTGTGGGACTACTCCAAGTCAAAGATCAGCAAGTGCCTATAGCCACTGCAACTGTACACAGGCGACAGTATAGGACAAACCGAGATGTTGTGATCCCCATTCACAAGATGATCAGGAAGTTAGAGAGCCAAGGGGTAGTCAGCAGAACACACTCACCCTTCAACAGCCCTATCTGGCCTATACGTAAATCTGATGGAGAATGGAGACTGACAGTGAACTATCGTGGTTTGAATGAAGTCACGCCACCATTGAATGCTACTGTACCAGACATGTTGGAGCTCCAGTATGAGCTGGAGTCCAAGACAGCGAAGTGGTACGCCACTATTGATATTGCTAATGCATTTTTCTCCATTCCCTTGGCAGCAGAGTGCAGGCCACAGTTTGCTTTCACCTGGAGGGGTGTGCAGTACACCTGGAATCGACTGCCCCAGGGGTGGAAGTACAGTCCAGCCATTTACCATGGACTGATCCAGGCCACCCTAGAGAAGGGTAAGGCCCCAGAGCACCTGCAGTACATCGATGACATCATCGTATGGGGGGACACAGCAGAAGAAATTTTTGAAAAAGGACAAAAGATCATCCAGATTCTCCTTGAAGCTAGTTTTGCCATCAAGAGAAATAAAGTCAAGGGACCTGCCAAAGAGATTCAATTCCTAGGGGTGAAATAGCAAGATGGACATCGTCAGATTCCATCAGACGTCATCAATAAGATCGTAGCAATGACTCCACCAACAAACAAGAAAGAAACCCAAGCTTTTCTGGGAGCCATAGGCTTCTGGAGGATGCACATCCCCGAGTACAGCCAAATTGTAAGCCCTCTTTACTTTGTAACCCGTAAAAAGAACAACTTCCAATGGGGTCCTGAACAACAACAGGTTTTCAAGCAAATCAAGCAAGAGATTGCACATGCAGTAGCTCTTGGGTCAGTCCGGACGGGACCAGATGTAAAGAATGTACTTTACAGCTGGAGATAAAAGTCCCTCCTGGAGCCTCAGGCAAAAAGTGCCTGGTGAGACGTGAGGGCGACTGTCTCAGTTTAAATGAGACAAAGGTCTTTTGCTGAGGATGGATTAGGAGAAAGAGACCCAAGCTTCCTTTTCTAAGCAATTATAAATCCGAAATTAAGAGGCTCCGATTGAAGGAAAACAAATTATGGAAAAGGGAAAAAAAAAATAACAGCCCTTTATTAAAAGGTATGTGTGTATTAACAGGAACACAAAAAAAAAACAAGTAAAACAACCAAGCAATACCCCTATACCCACCAATAATCCCCTTCAAGAACAAAACCGATAAACCGGCAAAAGGGAAATTAAATAGTTCAAGTTTTTAGCACCCTTTGGTGCAGTTCCAGCCACAGTCAGCAGGAGGCGCTGTCGGGTCACTGGAGATGCAAAACTTGTAATGTGCTATATACCATTCACCAGGTGGCGCTGTTGAGTTATCAAAGGTGCATAACTTGTAATGTTCTATAGTAGTCACCAGGTGGCGTTGTTGGATCACTGGAGGAGTAGAACTTGTAATGTCCAGTACCCGTCACCAGGCGGCGCTGTGAGATCCCTGGTTGCCACCAGGTGGTGGGGGAGGAGGGGGGAAAGGGGGAGGGAAACAGAAAGTTCTCCCAATGGAAGAAAAAAACTCACGATTTTCAGTTGGTGAGGATTTCGCGGTGAGCCAAGCCTGCAGCTACCAACAGCTGAGCAGAGAGCAGCAGTAAAAAAAAACTCTCCTCCGACAGGAAAAGACAAAGAAGAAACCAGGCAATCTCTCCTCCATGCTGCAGCCTCCCCTTCGGCTCCAGAGCTCACTCCAACCCCCCAGAACTGAGCTCCAACCCCCAAACCCCACCTCTTTCCATACACACACCCTGGCCTTTTCCCAATTCCTCCCCCTTCATTACTAGGCGACTAATGTCTCGACCATTTAGTGGTCAATTCCTTTGTTTTTGACCTGATGGTCCATTAACAGAAGCACACACGTGGGGAGTAGGGGGGGGGAAGGGGAAAGGAAAGAAAAAATTCCTTGCTAAAATCAGAACTATTGGTTTCTGGAGCCGAAGCTACAGAGGTTCTGAGGCCAATTACACCCCTATGGAAAAAGAAATCTTAGCGGCATATGAAGGCATACAAGAAGCTTCAGAAGTGATTGGTACCGAAACACAGTTCTTCCTGGCACCCCGATTACCAGTACTGAGCTGGATGTTCAAGAATAAAGTGCCCTCTACGCATCATGCCACCGATGCCACGTGGGAGCAAGTGGATGGCTTTGATTACACAACGTGTCCGAATGGGAAACTCGAATCGCCCTGGAATTTTGGAAATTATAACCAATTGACCTGAAGGTGGGAACTTCAGTCTAGCAGATGAAGAAGAGCCAGTGAGCCGAGCTGAAGAAGCTCCGCCATATAATCAGCTGCCAAATGAAGAAACACGCTATGCCCTTTTCACTGACAGTTCTTGCCGCATTGTAGGAAGGAGCCGGAAGTGGAAAGCAACTGTGTGGAGTCCCACCCGACGGGTGGCGGAAGCCACTGAAGGTAAAGGCGAATCAAGTCAGTTTGCAGAACTCAAAGCTGTCCAGTTGGCCCTGGACATTGCAGAAAGAGAAGGATGGTCAAAGCTCTACCTATACACCGATTCGTGGATAATAGCCAATGCCCTATGAGGATGGTTAGACAGGCGGAAGAAAATGAATTAGAAACATAGAGGAAAACCCATCTGGGCTGCCGATTTGTGGCAAGACATCGCTACCAGAGCAAAGAAACTGAATGTGAAAATCCGCCATGTAGATGCCCATGTGCCCAAGAATCGAACTAATGAAGAACATGCTCATAACAGACAGGCAGACCGCGCTGCACAAGTCGAGGTGTCACAAGTAGACCTAGACTGGCAGCAAAAGGGAGAATTGTTCCTAGCTCGATGAGCCCATGATGCTTCAGGCCATCAGGGCCAAATGCCACCTATAGATGGGCACGAAACCGAAGGGTGGATATAACCGTGGACACTATTTCACAGGTTATTCATGACTGTGAAACCTGTGCTGCCATTAAACAGGCCAAAAGGTTGAAGCTCCTGTGGTATAGTGGACGCTGGGACAAGTATAGATACGGAAAAGCATGGCAGGTTGATTATATCACATTGCCACAAACCTGTCAAGGTAAACACTATGTGCTTACCATGGTGGAAGCGACTACTGGATAGTTAAAGACATGTTCAGTACCACATGCAACAGCCCGAAATACCATTCTAAGTCTTGAAAAGCAAGTCCTGTGGAAACATGACACTCCAGACCGAATTGAATCAGACAACAGAACTCATTTCAAGAATAATCTGGTGGCCACTTGGGCACGGAAGCATGGTATTGAATGGGTGTATCACATTCCATATCATGCACCCGCTGTTGGAAAAGTTGAAAGGTGTAATAGACTGTTAAAAACAACTCTGAAGGCACTAGGTGAGGGAACTTTCAAGAACTGGGACAAGCACTTAGCCAAGGCCACCTGGCTTGTTAACACTAAAGGCTCTGTCAATCGAACTGGTCCTGCCCAAGCAGAATCCCTCCACACTGTAGATAGAGACAAAGTTCCAGTGATCCATCTAAGAAATATGTTAGAGAAGGCTGTTTGAATTACTCCTTCCTCAGGCCAAAACAAACCCATTCGTAGGATTGTTTTCACTCAAAGACCCGAAAATACCTGGTGAGTAATGAGAAAAGATAGAGAAATCCACTGCGTGCCCCAAAGAAATTTAACCTTGGAGAAAAACTAATCATGTGCTTTGAGTTGTGTTTTGCAAGAAACCAATCACCAAATGAGAAAGACCTGAACAATTGACGCCGGTATCCAGTAATAAACCAGCCCAGACCAGAGGACAAGCCCTGAAAACCAGAACTGTGATTGTGACCTAAGGGCCAAGAATGAGAACCAAGCTAATCCTGATGCTGACGCTGATTCTTCTATAACAAGATGAATGCTCTAAAGAAGGAACAAAGACTATATACGAATATGTTGTCATAGTTCCGTTTTTAGAAAGGAATTTTGTCTTTCCTTTCCCCTTCCCCCCCCTGCATGAATGCTGTTAAAGAGACATCAGGTAAACAAAAGAGTCGGCCTGAGTCCTAAACGACCGAGAATTAGTCTCCTGGCAACAAAGGGGGAGGAGTTAGGAAAAAGGCCAGAGTGTGTGTGTGGAAAGAGGTGGGGTCTGGGGGGTGGGAGCTCAGCTCTGGAGCGGGAGGGGAGGTTGCAGCAGAGAGGAGAGACTGCCTGGTTTCTTCTTTGTCTTTTCCTGTGGGAGAGGAGTTTTTTTGCTGCTGTCTCTCTGCACAGTTGTCTGCTGATTGCAGGTTTGGTTTTCACCGCGGGATCTTCACCAACTGAGTCGTGAGTTTTTTCTTCCATTGGGAGAACTTTCTGTTTCCCTTCCCCTTCCCCCCCCCCCCCCCCCCCCCCCCCCCTCACCACCCGGCGGCGACCAGGGATCCCACAGCGCCGCCCGGTGACGAGCGCTGGACATTGCAAGTTCCACTCCTCCAGTGATCCAACAGCGCCACCCGGTGACTACTATAGAACATTACAAGTTCTGCACTTTTGATAACTCAACAGCGCCACCTGGTGAACGGTATAAGACATTACAAGTTTTTTGCATCTCCAGTGACCCGACGGCGCCCCCTGCTGACTGTGGTTGGAACTGCACCAAAGAGTGCTAAAAATTGAACTATTTGATTTTCTTTTTTGCCGGTTTTATCGGTTTTGTTCTTGAAGGGGATTATTGGTGGGTATAGGGGTATTGCTTGGTTGTTTTACCTGTTGTTTTTTTTTTTGTGTTCCTGTTAATACACACATACCTTTTAATAAAGGGCTGTTATTTTTTTTTTCCCTTTTCCATAATTTGTTTTCCTTCAATCGGAGCCTCTTAATTTCGGATCTATAATTGCTAGAGAAGAAGGTTTGGGTCTTTTTCTCCTAATCCATCCTCAGCAAAAGACCCTTGTCTCAATTAAACTGAGACATATGTATATGTGTATATATACGCGGAATATAAATGAACGCGAAATATAAGTGTTACGTAAAAATAATATGGAATAAGGGGTGGAGAATGTGATGGTTTTAGTCTAGACCTTCCTGGTGACCAGTTTGTAACCAAGGAAGTAGCCAAGTACCTAGTATTCCATACAATTTTTATGTAAACCAGAGTATAAATAAGTCGGAAATTAGAGACTTCGCTCTCTTCTCTTCCGGCGAGGTTTGGGAACAGTGGGTCCCTGCGTTGGTCTCGCTTATCTGAGGCTGAGGCCTGCAGAGTCCACTGTCCTGCCACGTGGAGGTTTGGAGAGTGCTGGCCGTGACTGCCGATCCTGCTGTTCTAAGGGACGTGGTGAGTACTGTTTTGTTAGTTATTAGTATAGTTCTTGAGTTTGATCTAGTATACCTGTTCGGTGTCCCTTTTGTTCCCTTTCATCCCCTTTTTCCCTTTCACTATTCCTTCGGGGGGTGGATCCCCTTTTACTGTGTATATAGCATCTTAACTGTACATAACTGTAATTCACGTAAATATAGATATATTTTTACATAAGCAGCTTGACTTTGGGTTCTTAATTTTTTTTATAGTTTCTTTTCCTTTAACCTAAGGGAAGAAAGGAGGAGGGAAGGGGGTTGCTGTCGTAACTTTCGAGCATTTGGCAGGGAGCCAGGTCAAAACTGTCACAGTAACCCAGGAGGGAAGGAGAACAAATGGATTGTAAAACTTAATTGCACCCCCATAAAGACATAAAACAGACCATCGTCTTCCCTGTCCTCCTAGCCAAGAGTTATGTCTGAACCAGATCAGATCAAATAGCATGATGGTGCCTTATTGCGAAGGACATATGAATTTATAACTTAACGTAGAGATAACCGATTAGTCTAAGCTGTGAAAATAAACATGGTGAATACCTAGAATAGCGATGTAAATGTATATGAATGTGATATAATGAATATGTATGGAATATTTTGAAATAAAAACCAGACTTGTACCCTCTATCAGGTGTGGCAAACTCAGGAGAATTTCCTGTCTGTACACCCAGCGCTGTTTGCTTCTACCATACAATAAATTCCAATCTGAAAATTGTTTATATCTTGAGACTCTGTTTCTCACACATTGGGGAATATTTTGAGACTGTTTCTCACACTGACAAACCTGCAAAGGAGGCAGCAGAAAAAGGCATTCTAGCTTTAGTCCAGGAAACTGGGTGGTGATACCTTGGAGTTTTGATTTTTTAATTTTGTAGATTTTAGAAGTAGTTCTATAGTAAATGTAGATTTTAAAGTAGCATCACATTATCCCTTACCCTTTAACACAGTAAATACACATAGCAAACCCTGTTACCCATTCCCATATCAAGTCCCCTAAATTCCATTAACCTGTTTAGTCTCATTTTCAAGGTAGAATTGTAGAGAACATCCTAAAATCTGTGCAAGAAGATATAACCATAGATGCAACAACCTTCAGGCCCAGAGCTCTGGAAGGCCTCCAAGAACAGTACGTGCTCTGAGGAAGATGAAGATGAAGAAGAGGGGGTCCCAAAACGCCCCCAGACTCAATACCTGAGAGGCGTGTCAGGGGGCAGAACCTGGGCGGTGGTCAGATGGGGATTGGGTGAAAATCATTATAAAAATTGTAAACACCTGTATTCGGGGGCACGCGGTGGTGGTATTCCTGGAAGCCTGGGGGCTTATTATAGCCTTTGTATCCCTATCTTACCTCCTACCTAATTTGACCTGGAGTCTTTATTTCCTCCACAGCCTTTTAGGCAACAGTGGGAACATATTTATCAAAGATGAGGACAAGGCTGAGGTATTTAACATCTTCTTTACCTCAGTCTTCAACAGCAAGACAGGTTGTCCTGAGGACAGCTGGCTTCTGGAGCTTGTAGACAGGGATAAGAAGCTGAATAGCCCTCCTGTAATCAAGGAGGAAACAGTTAGTGACCTGCTGAGCCATTTGGATCCTCACAAGTCCATGAGACCAGATGGGATCCACCCAAGAGTGATAAGGGAGCTGGCGGAAGAGCTCGCCAAGCCACTCTCCATCATTTCCCAACAGTCCTGGCTCTCTGGGGAGGTCCCAGACGATTGGAAGTTGGCGAATGTCACGCCAATCCACAAAAAGGACCAGAAGGAGGACCCGGGAAACTACAGGCCTGTCAGCCTGATCTCAGTGCCTGTTGAGGTTATGGAGCAAATCATCCTAAGTGCAATCACACAGCACCAACAGGATGGACAAGGGATCAGAGCCAGCCAGCACAGGTTTAGGAAGGGCAGGTCCTGTCTGACCAACCTGATTTCCTTTTATGATCAGGTGACCTGCCTAGTGGATGAGGGGCAGGCTGTGGATGTGTCTATCTGGACTTCAGCAAAGCCTTAGACACTGTCTCCCATAATATACTCCTGGAAAAGCTGGCAGCCCATGGCTTGGACAGGGCACTCTGTGCTGGGTTAAGAACTGGCTGGAGGGCTGGACCCAGGGAGTGGTGTGGAACGGGGTTGCATCCAGTTGGGATCCAGTCACCAGTGGTGTCCCCCAGGGATCAGTGCTGAGCTCAGTCCTGTTTAACATCTTTATCGATGATTTAGATGAGGGGATTGAGTCCACCATTATTAAATTTGCAGATGACACCAAGCGGGGGGGGGGGGGAGTGTCGATCAGCTGGAAGGCAGGAGGGCTCTGCAGAGGGACCTGGACAGACTGAAGAGTTGGGCTGATTCCAACGGGATGAGGTTCAACAAGGCCAAGTCCTGCACTTGGGCCACAACAACCCCCTGCAGTGCTACAGGCTGGGCACAGAGCGGCTGGAGAGCAACCAGGGCAGAAAGGGACCTGGGAGTTTGGATCAACAAGAAGCTCAACATGAGCCAGCAGTGTGCCCAGGTAACCAAGAAGGCCAATGGCATCCTGGCCTGTATCAGGAATGGTGTGGCAGCAGGAACAGGAAAGTGATTCTGCCCCTGTACTCAGCACTGGTGAAGCCACACCTGGAGTACTGTGTCCAGTTCTAGGCCCCCCAGTTCAGGAAAGACATTGATGGGCTAGAGCAGGTCCAGAGAAGAGCAACGAGGCTGGTGAAGGGACTTGAGCACAAGTCCTATGAGGAGAGGCTGAGGGAGCTGGGATTGCTGAGTCTGGAGAAGAGGAGGCTCAGGGAAGACCTCATCACTCTCTACAACTACCTGAGAGGAGGTTGTAGCCAGGTGGGAGTTGGTCTCTTCTCCCAGTAAGATGAGGGCATGGTCTCAAGCTCTGCCATGGGAGGTTTAGGTTGGATATTAGGAAGAAATTCTTAACAGAGAGGGTAATCAGGCATTGGAATGGGCTGCCCAGGGAGGTGGTGGATTCTCTGTCCCTGGAGGTATTTAAGAAAAAACTGGATGTGACACTTAGTGGCATAGTCTAGTAACTGTGGTGGTAGTGGATCAAGAGTTGGACTTGATGATCTCAGAGGTCCTTTCCAACCCAGCTGATTCTATGATTCTATGAAAAGGAGGTAGTGTTACCTAAAATTGCTCCAAAGTACAATATCAAAAGGGACCTGAGCTGAAGGGGATAGGGATCTCTTCTGAGGTTTCAGGACCCACTGGAAAGGTGGGTCCCATGGAGTGGAGCATCCTGGGAACTTGGGAGATAAAAGATAAAAACCTGAACACACCAAAACTTGTGCTCTCTGCCTGGCTTTTGGCTGCTGGAGTGCCGGGGACTCTCAGAGTCTTTGTCAGGGCACCCAGCTGTCCCTTCACTGTCCAGATGAGCCTGGACTCACTGTTGGGCAGTCAGCTTGCTCTTTGTTTTGTGCTGACGCCAGGAGAACCAACATAGCACTGTTTTTCAGAGCACTTATGGAGGTAGCCCTGGCCCTGCATTGCTACTCTCTGTAACTCAGCAGTTCCTCTCCCCGGAGCAGTTTGCCACTTCATAGCTGTTTTTGCAATACCTTGGAGCCGCTTGATGCCTCGTCCCAGCCCCGGGCTGCACCGCCATCGAGTGAGGAGGGAGAGAGCCTCATGCATGGACGCACGCTGCCACTGCTCTGCATTCCAGCCTTCAAGGCCAAGCCCAAGCCAAGCAAGGCAGCGCCAGTACCGAAGGCAGCCACGTGGCAGGGAACTAAGGGAGAGAGCACACACACACACCTATGGGGCTGCTACACATCTCATTAGAGGTCTGTCATGGTTTAGCTAGTTCTTGGAAACCAGGCAAGGAATTTTTTCCCTTCCCCCTTGCCCACTGCTGCAGAGCTATCAGGTGAGCATTTAACAGACACAAAATAACTAGCTCCCTTGTTAATTGCCAGAACTTAGTCTCCTAGGAAACGGGGCAGATAAGGAGCTGCACTTTACTTTTTTCTCTTGTCTCCTGGGAAACGGGGGGAGGAGTTCTGGGGGTTGGCTGTGGCTGTAACAAGGTCAGAGGGGAAGCTTGGTGCTGCTCTCTGCCCTCAGCTGTTTGCTAGCTGTGGGCCCTGCCTGGATTCTTCATCGGATAGGATCTGTTGGTTTTTTTTCCCTGGGGGTTTTTCCCTTTTTTCCCATTCCCGTTTGTTTTCTTTCCCTGGCAGTGGTCCTTGTGCACATCGGGGGGAGAGAGAGGGCAGTTTGACCAGCCGGAGTAAGTGAGGGTTTTTTTTGTTGTTGTTGTTTCCCTTCCCCCTCTCCCCTCTCCCAGTTTGTGGGAAGGAAAGGGGGACCCAGTTTTTTTTGGTTTCTCTGGCACACCCCGGAGGGTGTTCTTCCCCCCATCCCAACATGGCAGCATCTCCAGTGATACAACAGCACCACCTGGTGACTGGTACAGGACACTACAAGTTCTTCATCTCCAGTGATCCAACAGCGCCACCTGGTGACTGGCACAGGACACTACAAGCCTTGCATCTCTGGTGTCCCAGCGGCGCCCCCTGTTGACTGTGGTTGGAATTGCACCAAAGGGCGCAACTGAACAGTTTACTTTTTTTCCCTTTGCCTGTTTATCGGGTTATTTTTGAAGGGGAGTATTTGTGGGTATAGGAGCATTGTTTGGTTGTTTACTTGTTTCTTTTTGTTGTTTCTGCTAATACACATGTACCTATTAATAAAGGGCTGTTATTTTTTCCTTTTCCACAATTTGTTTTCCCTCAATCGGAGCCTCTTAATTTTGGAATTGTAATTGCTTAGAGAGAGGAGTTTGGGTCTTTTCTCATAACATCCTCAGCAAAAGACCTGTGTCTCATTTAAACTGGGACAAGGTCCCACCTCCTGAATATATTGTCATTAAACCAAGACAATGACTTATCAGTGCAGGATAGTCTCATTAAATTATAAAATGACACAATATGGTGTAAAGCCAGTGAAACAGAGAAATGGTTAGCCACTTGAGAGACAATTAATGATCAGTGTGGTTTCCCAAATACCAATATTAATGCCTGCAATATTTCAAGCTTTTCACCGCTAGGTTGGACATTTGCCCTTTACAAAAAACCATGCAGGACACAGAAGCTGGTGAAGAGGCAAATAATAAAAGAAACATTATGATTTGATCTGAACACCCAGGATATATCTACAGCATAGAAATCTGACCTATAGGATATACCTATAGAATAGGCATCTGCCAAATTTTACGGGTGACAGTAGACAAGCAAAGCCCTTAACAAAGATGGATAATGCGTGCACAGATAAGTGCAAGTTGGCAGTAGGAACAAAGCAGATTTTAGTTCTCCATATAAAGATTATGAGATCAACACAAGAATACTAAATTCAATTTTCATTTCTATAGAAACTTTAGTAGCATGGTCAGAAAGTAAAGACTACAAAGAAGAGCTAAAGAGAAACCTTTCAAATTACAGGCTCCAGAAGTCTCTTATCTAACAAGATGCAAGAAGAGCCAGTTGCTTCCACACCAAGAAAATGCCAGGTACTAGTAAGCTTTAAGCTACCAAAAAAGCAGAGCAAGGGAAGACTCTACACACTCTCACAGCTGAAGAAGCTTGAAAGCTTTAAAGTTTTCTCTCCAATTAAGCTACTAATTATACATGTAATGTAAAACTTAAGACTCAGTACAAATAAGCTACTTTAGTAGCAAAGACTCTTTATCTCAATGATATTATCCAAACTTCTAACACATTTTATTTTATTCCAACACTACATGCATGAGTAGCTTCCTGACTAATTGCAGCTGGAGAAAGGAATGAACACCTGTAATATGTAAGCTATTGAGCTTATAAGAATCAGCTTCAATGAAAACATTTGAAATGGACTAGACAAGTCTAACAGAGATGCTACACGTGCTTCAGAGATTACGCAGAACTGCATCAAAACCATTTTTAATATAAACTCCATGCTTATACACCTCTCCTAACTCTTTAAACACAATAAACAGTAAAAGGGCTGAAAATTAAATTTAAAAATCCTCTCCTACAGGAACAGTGCTCTCCTCAAAAAATAATGCACACAATATACTCTGGTAGCATCTTTTTATTAATACTATCATCAAAACAAGGATTTTTATTCAAAAGAGTGATGAACAGGGGGATGAAGAGCTGTTATCAAATCAATGGATGTGAGTAAAAGAAGAGCTAAACGGTCAGCAGCACAACAATGCCAGGTTTTTTATCATACCTGGCAAAGGAGTGGAGAACATTAAACTTCTAAGCTTAGGGGATAGCTGGCATCTGGGGACGCCCTGCAACTACAGCGTTCATAGCAGAATACTGACAGAAGATGTCCCAGAAATATGAGTCCTGGCAGATGATTTTCTCCAGGGATTTTTTTCCCCTTTTTGCACAAGAGAGCAAGACATTGAAAACCAGAGATAGAGAGCAAGCCACTGGCACTATTATCCAGCCTACATGAAAAAGCACTGCCTTTCAGTAACCTGTTTAGCAGTGGAATGAGGCTTGATAGCAGGATGTGAAGATAATGTGAAGATAATTAATAACATACCTGAAATAATAATGCATATTATAGGCAAATATATGGAGAGTGACAACTACAGCATTAAAGCTAGTGACAGTAACCTGCTTCCAGCAAGCAGTCTTGTTCAGTGGCAGTATTTCAACTCTTGTTCAAGTGAACTACAAAAGTCAAACACAGCTCCTCTTCATTCTCAGGCTTTTGGCACCAGGCAGACTGCTGCTCTTCATCTATGCGCCTGCTCCCTCCCCTTTCCTCACTCCAGCAGCCTTCAGGGTGGACTCCTCATGCCTCAGTCTGCAGGCACAGGTGGGCGCTCACACAAGACTGACTCCCGCATGGGCTGGGCAGCACAGCTTGTCTGCCCTTTACAGAGTGTGGGCTCAGTCAGGAAATCACTAGGATGCCCGTTGCCACTTCCAAGAGATGGTGATCAGTTATGGGTGCTGAAGAAATGAGGCTACACACACCATGATTCAGTTTTCAGGATTCTCCACGGAGCTCCCTTTGTTTCCCCTTTATTAGGGTTCTTTTGTAAACAGCACCTGGTGTTGTCATTCAGTTAACTAAAACTCCCAGGACTTTTTGCAAACTCAGTGTTTTGATTCACACACTCCTCCTCAGCTCCAAGGCCGAAACGCTCCCTTTTGATTCCAATTATCTGAATGCAGGTGCTGCTGGCATAACTTGTTCCCACAATCAGTAATTTAAACCAAATCAACACCAACCCCCCCCACACAAATGAAGTCTTCTAGTTGCACTCCCACTCAGGAGCAGGGTATCCAGTGACAGTTAACTTTATAGGCGAGAACTTCAGGGTGAGGGGGCTTGGGGGAACCAGCAGTTTCACCCCATGCACCTCCTCACAGAGGGGGGCTGTGCTCTCCTCAGGCCACCTCACTGCTACAGGTCCTGTGAAGTGATGGCAGAGCTGCCCAGCTAAAGGGGATGGGCAGGGCGGGGCCCCCTGCCACACCACCCTGCGGCAACTGACAAGGGGCATCGTTACCTACTTCCTGTTGCCACGGCAACCACAGTTGTTCAACCTTGAAAAAAGAAGGCTTAGGGGAGACCTTATCACCATGTTCCAGCATTTAAAGGGCGTCTATAAAGAAGATGGAGACTTTTACAAGGAGTCACATGGAAAAGATGAGGGGTAATGGGTACAAGTTACTCCTGGGGAGATTACAACTGGACACGAGGAACATTAATGAGAACAATCACCCATTGGAATAATCTCCCCAGGAAAGTGGTGGATTTCCCAGTATTGACTGCTTTTAGGATTCAGCTGGGCAGAGTGCTGGGCCATCTTGTCTAGATTGCTTTTGCCAAGAAAGGTTGGACCTTGGATCCTTGAGGTCCCTTCCAACCTGATATTCTATGATTCATCTGTTCTTTAAACAGATTTTAACCCATTTAAATGCGGTCTAATGGAAACAAGCTGTCAGTCACCCTGGGGAGATGCTCTGGAGATGGCCTGACCCACAGCAGAGCGGCAAATCTTGGTGCAGAGGGTGGTTTCCTCAGGCAGGGAAGCACCAGAGCAGCAGAGATACCTGCCAGGAGCTGGCAGCTCTTGCTGGAGCCACTGATGAAGCATGGAGATTGCTGGAACAATGGCAGGAAATTTAAACATTGTATAACCACCCCTACACCGATAAAAAGCAGCCTAGGGAGTGCTAGCAACCAGGACCATGGTAACCAGGATGGGATGCGTAAGCCAGGGTGAGGAGCACAAGTCTGCATGGCAGGGTATGCAGGAAGGGCACTACCACTTCAAACAGTGGTTGTAACCTGCTGTCAAGGAGCTAATACCAGGAGCTGTTGGGGCCTTAGCAGTTTTACACGAATATGCTGAGTTCTGAAAAGGTCAGGAGTTGACCGTTAGACAAACAACAAGTTTTACGGTTACAAGAATGCAGAAGTCAGCAGAAAGCGGGATGTGAAAAACAGCGATAACAGAAACTTTATCCAGGAATGTGGGCTTTAAGACCACCAATCGATGGACTGCCTGAGGCGCGTGAACAATGTATGCTGACCAATCATAATAGCATGCTGTGCTCGTGATCGCATGTCCAGGACTCAAAAGATTATATATTGTGTAGCCTTCTGATAATAAAGCGGATTTGAATTTGCATCTTATAGATGTGTCGTTCTTTCCCGCTCGCTTGAATGCCTGCAGCAAGGAGCCATGGTATCTACCCGGCAGAAAGCTATGCCCTCAGTGTCCCTTGTGACCCCTTCAGCCACAAGAACAGATGCAGCCACCCAGACAGAGTTCCCAAGGGAACATGCAGCCATCCAGGTCCCAGGCTGCAGGGTGTGCCTGAGTTTCCTGTCAGGGTCTGGCAGCAGCAGTGAGCACACCTGTGGTAGATGTGCCCAGGTAGAAGAGCTGCCAGCCTGGTGACAGAGCTTTGGGAGGAGGTGTGCATGATGGGGAGTATCAGGGAGACAGACCAGGAGATGGACTGGTGGAATCATGCTCTACCATCCCTGAGACAGACACACCAGTCAGCCACAACATAGGAAACAAAGGATCCCCCACCCTCTCACCACCAAGCAGAAGGAAGGGACCTAGGAGGGAGGGGAAAATGGAGGCAGGTTACTGTTGGGGTGACAGGTGAATCGCCTCCCAACCTGTCTCACCTTCTCAGGTGCCCTTATACAACAGGTCCTGGAACTGGATGGACAGACAACTGATGATGTGGACACAGGTCCTTCTGGGATGGGGGGGTCACCTAGGACAACACAATCTACCCCTCTGTATTGGTTTTGCGTGGTCAGGTTTTGGTAGTGAGGGGGCTACGGGGGTGGCTTCTATGAGAAGTTGCTAGAAGATTCCTCCATGTCCAGGAGAGCCAATGCCAGCCAGCTCCAGGACAGACCTGCTGCTGTCCAAAGCCAAGCCAATCAGGAATGATAGTAATGCCTCTGTGATAACATATTTAAGAAGAAAAAAGTTATTGCACAGATGTAATTGTGGCCAGAGAGGAGCGAGAATATGTGAGAGGAACAACTCTGCAGACACCAAGGTCAATGAAGAAGGAAGGGGAGAAGGTACTCAAAGCACCAGAGCTGAGATTCACCTGCATCTCATGGTGAAGCAAGCTGTCCCCCTGCAGCCCATGGAGGTCCATGGGAATGCAGAGATCCACTTGCAGAACAAGGAGGAGACCCACACTGGAGCAGGGGAAGGACTCTTCTCCCTGAGCAGTGGCAGGAAAAATGTGTGATGAAGTAACCGTAACCCATATTCCACATCTCCCTGTGCTGCTGGAAAGGGCAGGGGGAAGGAGAGGTAAAACCCAGGAAGGAGGGAGGGGTAGGGGGAAAGTGGTTTTAAGATCTATTTTACTTCTCATTATCCTGCTCTGATTTTGTTAGTAATAAGTTCAATTAATATCCCCATGTTGAGCCTGTTTTGCCCGTGATGTTAATTGTTCAGTGATCTCTCCCAGTCCTTATTTCAAGTCATGAATCTTGTTATATGTTCTTTCCCCATCCACTTGTGGAGGGGAGTGACAGAGCAGCTTTGGTGGGTGCCTGGCATCCAGCCACGGTCAACCCACTATACCCTCACATCACAACCAATTCTGTTAAGGAAAAAAGAAGGGTAGTTGTCATAGGTGAATCCCTTCTGAGGGGAACAGAGGGCCCAATATGCCAACTGGACCCAACCCATAAGGAAGTGTGCTGCCTCCCTGGGGCCTGTATATAGAAGCCTGGGCAACAAGGAATTAGTGGGCTTCTATGTCTCAAACACTGATGACGATTCTGCGAGCAGGAGTGTTAGAACAGGATATGGCTGGAGAAGGGGGTCATGCAGAGGTAGGACCACACTTCTTGGGGCCACCTTCCCTGTTCTGATTTATGAAGACCACACAACACAGAACACTGCAAACATAGGAATGGAGTCAAGGAGCGGGCAAGACCAGTAGAAGGGGATCAAGACCACCAAAGACCCTCAAAGCCCTCTGACCCATTTCTAGAAGGATCCAGGGGAATAGACTGTGCATGCTAACTGTCCTGGTTCTGGCCAGGACAGGGCTAACTTTTGCAGTAGCCAGGAGGGGGCATGGCTGGGACCTGGAGGTAATTCTATACCACCTCATGTCATTTTCCAGGAACAGGGGAAGGCAAAAGCTCAGCCAGGAGCTTTACTTTTAAAAAATATACAAGGCTCCAAAAGTTCACCCACTGAACTTTTGAAGAGCCTTCAGTTCTATACCTTAAGATAATGTAAAGAGAGAATGTTGCACACATTTTCTCAGGAGATACTTTTACAGATAAATATGGGAGAAAACAAGGATCTTGGCAAAAGTTTAAAAGGGTAACATACAACTAAGTAGAGCATTCCACAAAGTGATAACCCTGCCCATGCCAACCCACACAACTTAGCAAAAACCAACCCACCAGTTTAAAGTTGCCCAAAATATTGTCAGAAAATAGATTAGAAGAATAAAGAAAGAAAGAGATTAAGAGAAGAAAAATAGCTGTTGCGAGAGAGTCTTATGGAACTCCAGCTTCATATGGTAGAGTCAGGTCCCAGGAGAGAGAGAGAAAATGGAGGCCATTTGCCACTGTTTATGTGCTTTGGCCCTCTGTGGTCACCCCTCCCAGGCAGGACTTCTGGCTCACTGGCCACTCTGGGGCTCCAGGTTGGAGTGAGGGATGGTGTAGCCAAACAGAGGCTGGGTTAAGGGTTCCAGGGAGCGTGGTGTGGGCATGCTCCCAGGCTGCCCTTTTGATTGACAGCTGCTATGGAGCTGCCCCATGAGGCTGCAGGCCTGCCATGTGGGTTTCAGGGCTGCCATGTAGGCTATGGCCTGACCCTTCCCCATACACATGCTTGACTTGGTTCCAACAAAATAATTAAGTAATCCTCTGTGAGATTCGAAGCGAGTTTCTCACAAGGGTCCCTTCTGGGTCAAGATAGTGTGGTTGTGGTCAGGTATTTTCAGGCTCCGAGTGGTATAGTGGTGAACATTTGCATATGAATTGCTTGCCTTTCTTGTACACATTTTTAATTAATATTGTTGCTGTTACTGTTCATTTTCCTATCTCATTGCTGTTTCCAGTAAATTTGCCTTATATTAACTGTGATCTTTACCTTTTGTGCCTCCAATTCACCTCTCCAACCTGCTGTAGGGGAGGAGGAGGGAGTGGGCGCTGTGTGGTTTGAAGTGGTTTCAGTGTGAACACTAAATTGGAGAATACCATTCCTAAACCATGACACCAACTCATTTGAATGAGAAGCAAGAAAACTAGCCTCAGAGTGGGGAAAAATTACCTATAAAAAGATACCCCCACAAAGTCCAGGTGGCACCCCTAGGACCCTGGACACTCTGTCAGCTGGATCAATACTGGACCCAGGACTGGCAATCTCCTTTCCTCTCCTATCCGATCTCCCTTTCATTCTCTCTTTCTTGCCTCTCTTCTTTTATCCTTTTTTTTTTTTTCTCTTATTATTAGATGATAGGGAAAAAACATATACCAGTTTCCAGGTCGAGTGTGTAATTTCCTAATAAAACTTTGTGAGCTTTTTGGACCCTTCTTGTTTTTACTGTTTGTCCCAGTTTAAATGATACACAGGTGGTTTGCTGAGGATGAGTTATGAGAAAAGACCCAAACTCTTCCCTCTAAGCAATTATAAATCTGAAATAAGGAGGCTCCGATTGAAGGAAAAACAAATTATGGAAAAGAAAAAATAAGAGCCCTCTATTAAAAGGTATTTGTGTATTGGCAGAAACACGGGAAAAAAAAAAACCAGTAAAACATCCAAACAATACTCCTATACCCACAAAGAATCCCCTTCAAAACAAATCAATGAACAAGCAAAGAAAAAAAAAAAGTAAAAAGTTCAGTTTTCTCCCTTTGGTTTAATTCCAACCACAGTCACCAGGTGGTGCTGTTGGATCACTGGAGATGCAGACCCTGCAGCTCCCTATGCTTACCAGCAGTGGAATCACTGGTCACCGCCACGTGGGGGTGGGGGGGCAACACCCTCTGGGGTATGTCAGAGAAACCAGAAAAACTAGACCTCCCTTCCTACACACTGGGAAAGGGGAGAGGGAGAGGGGGAAGGGAAACAACAACAAAGAGAAAGTCTTCCCAATGAAAAAAAAAAACCACTTTTCGGCTGGTTGAAATCTTGCAACACAGTCCTCTGTCTCCCCCTGATGTGCACAAGGACCACTGCCAGGGAAAGAAAACAAACAGGAATGGTGAAAGGGGACAAAAAAAAAAAAAACCTTTAGAAAAAAACCAGCTCCTCTCCAATGAAGAATCCAGGCAGGATCCGTCACTGTCAAGCAGGTAGAGAACCACAGGAACCCCTGAGCTTCCACTCCGATCTGTGTTCCAGCCACAGCCAGCACACCAACTCCTTCCTGTTTCCCAGGAGATGAGAGAAAAAAGTAAAGTGCAATCCCTCATCCCCCCCCATTTTCTAGGAGACTAATTTCTGAGCAATTAGCCAGCCAGGCTAGTTCTTTTGTATCTCTTATGTGCTCACTTGATAGCTCTGCATACAGGGGGCAGAGGGCAGGGAAAAAATTCCTGCCTGGTTTCCAAGAACCATATAAACCATGACACCATTCTTTTTTGACCACAGACATCTACAAATCTTGGGTGCACCCTTCTTCTCAGGAGTTGGATGTGACACCAGGTAAAGGATTTTCCTAGAAAACTCTCTAGTCTAGTATGGCCCTCTGATTATTATCAACTGTTGGTTCTTCATGTTGTCAACGATGAGATTACAAAGAGAGGACCAAGGGTGATCCAAAGGGATTTCAGTGCCTTGGGGAGGTTGGTTGAAGGATCTGTTAAGGAAACTTTCCTGTCTGACCATTCAGGTTCCACTCTGGGAGTCACACTCCCACCACCTATAAAACCCTAGCCTCGGGAGCTGCCAGCTCACAGGATTGGCTAGGAATTTTACTTTAATATATAGATATAGGGTTCTTTAATACCTCTAGAGACCATCAGGAGAATAAGCCACAGGCTTGTTCCCAAAGAATTTCTTTATTAATTTAGGGGACCAAATAAGGGGACTTGGCCAAAGTTCAAAAGGACACCACACAAGCTAGACAAAAATGTTCCACCACAATACTGACTCAGCATATACTATTAATCCACAACACTTAAGTCAAAATCCAACCAATTCCACAACACTTAAGATCCAATCCCTCCATCTCCAAACCACCCCAAGCATCAAGAAAGGAGCAAAGAAAAGCAGAGGAATCAAGAAAAGAGAAGGAGAAAAAGGGAGAGACAGATTATATAGCTACCACTGAAGCCTTGTAGAAGACCAGTTCTCACAAGTCCAGTGGCAGGACCGCAACATGAGGCAAACACGCCTATGGTTTTATCTGCTCTGGTCCCTATGGTCAACCTCTCCAGACAGGGTCTCTGACCCACCAACCACTCTGGGGGTTCCAAGTTGGGGTAAGAGGCAGTGTTCTTACTGTCCTTGCCAATCTGAGGCTGGGTTAGGGGCTGCAGGAGGTGCTTTGTGTTATAGTTTTCCTGGGCTATTTGTGACTGACAGTTACTCTGGGGCTTCCCCATGTGGGTTCCAGGGGCCTGCCATGAGGGATACAACACCACCCCACCTCTGTGAGGTTTGACCCATCCCTTCCCCCTTCACACACACACACACACACACACACTCCCCACAAGGTGGTTCTGACCCAATAATAACTTGGTGCCTAACACCACCTGTCCCAGTTTAAATGAGACAAAGGTCTTTTGCTGAGGATGGATTAGGAGAAAAAGACCCAAACTTCCTTTTCTAAGCAATTATAAATCCGAAATTAAGAGGCTCCGATTGAAGGAAAACAAATTATGGAAAAGGGAAAAAATAACAGCCCTTTATTAAAAGGTATGTGTGTATTAACAGGAACACAAAAAAAAAAAAAAAAAAAAA
>NW_020956306.1:88954-91607 GCF_003031625.1 Empidonax traillii | reverse complement strand
AAAAAAAAAAAAACAAAGTAAAACAACCAAGCAATACTCCTATACCCACCAATAATCCCCTTCAAGAACAAAACCGATGAACCGGCAAAAGGGAAATTAAATAGTTCAATTTTTAGCACCCTTTGGTGCAGTTCCAGCCACAGTCAGAAGGGGGCGCCGTCGGGTCACTGGAGATGCAAAATTTGTAATGTCTTATACCATTCACCAGGTGGCGCTGTTGAGTTACCGAAGGTGCAGAACTTGTAGTGTCCTATAGTAGTCACCAGGTGGCGCTGTTGGATCACTGGAGGAGTAGAACTTGTAATGTCCAGTGCCCATCACCAGGAAAGGGGAAGGAAAAACAACAGCAATAAAACAGAAAGTCCTCCCAATGGAAGAAAACTCAAAAACTTCAGCTGATTAGGGTGCGTTGTAAGCAGGGCCTGCAGCCAGTAACAGCTAAGCCGAGAGCAGCAGCAGCAACAAACTCCCCTCCGACAGGAAAGAGACAAAGAAAAAAAAACCAGGCAGTGTCTCCAGCTTGCAGCAGGATCCCCTCTGGGTCCAGAGCTGAGCTCCAACCCCCAAACCCCACCTCCTTCCACCCACACACCCTAGCCTTTCCTCAATTCCTCCCCCTTCGTTGCTAGGAGACTAATGTCTCAGCCATTTAGTGGACCAGGCCAATTCTTTTGTTTTACCTGATGGCTCATCCACAGAGCACACACGCAGGGGGGGAAGGGAAAGAAAAAATTCCTTGCTAAAATCAGAACTATGACACTTACCGTCTAAGGAGATGATGCTTCCCAGGTAATTAAACTGCTGGACTGATTTGAGCTCTGTTTCGCCAATGGTGATATGGGGATGATGGGAGACTTCCTGAGGTGCAGGCTGATATAAAACTTCTGTCTTCTTCAAGCTGACTTCCAGACCAAAAAGCTCAGTAGCCTCTGCAAAGCAGGATATTAAACGCTGCAGAGCTGCTTCTGTGTGGGCGACGAGGGCGGCATCATCAGCATAAAGCAGCTCACGGACAAGATGATTTAAGGTCTTAGTGTGGGCCTTCAGTTGCCTTAGGCTGAATAGGCTCCCATCGGTACGATATCAAATGTAGACACCGTTTTCTTCATCGAGGTCTGCCGTGGCCCTTTGGAGCATCATGCTGAAGAAGATTGTGAATAAGGTTGGTGCGAGAACGCAACCTTGCTTCACACCATTGGCTATTGGAAACGGCTCAGAAAGTGCATCCCCATATCTAACTTGACCACGCTGGTCCTCATGAAGTGAGATGATAATTTTGAGGAACTTGGGAGGACATCCTAAACGTTCCAAATTCTGCCACAGACCTTTTCTGCTCACAGTATCGAAAGCCTTGGTGAGATTAACAAAGGTTACATAGAGTCCTTTGTTCTGTTCCCGACACTTCTCTTGCAGTTGTCTGAGAACAAATACCATGTCTGCGGTACCTCTGTTGGCCCGGAAACCACACTGGCTTTCGGGCGGAAGATCTTCTGCTACGGCAGGTATTAGTCTGTTCAAAAGAATTCTTGCAAGGATTTTACCAGCAATGGAGAGCAGAGTAATACCTCGGTAATTTGAGCAGTCTGATTTATCTCCTTTCCTCTTGTACAAGGTGACGATGACAGCGTCATGAAGGTCTGAAGGCAGTTCACCTCGTTCCCAGCAGCGCACCACAAATTCGTGAAACTTAACATGGAGTGCTTGGTCACCGTGCTTCCAGATTTCAGGTGGGATTCCATCAACCCCAGCTGCCTTGTCAATTTTCATCTGCTGTATTGTTTTAAGAGTTTCTCCCATGGTGGGGGCAGTATCCAGTTCAGTTTTCACTGGTTGTTGTGAAATGTACTGCATTGCTGAGTCTTGAACTACACAGCTAGTACTGAAGAGAGTCTGAAAGTGTTTGGACCATCGATTCAAAATGGAAACTTTATCTGTGAGAAGCGTTTGGTCATCTGCACTGAGTAGAGGGCTTTGAACCTGGTGTGTAGGACTGTAGGTTGTTTTCAGAGCCTCATAGAATCCCCTGTAATCACCTGTATCTGCACATAATTGGATTTTTTCTGCAAGATTGGTCCACCACTTGTTCTATATGTCACAATGTTTCTGTTGTAACTTGTTGCATGCAAGTCGAAAGGTTGCTTTTCTTATATGACAAGATGTCTGAGCAAGGTGGGCTTGGTGAGCAGTTCTCTTCTTACTCAACAATTCCTGGATCTCATGATTGTTTTCATCAAACCAGTCCTTGTTTTTCTTGAAGGAGAACCCTAAGGATTCTTCAGAGGACTGCAGAATGCTATTTTTAATAAGTTGCCAAAGCACTTCAGGAGAGAGATCTGTGGAATGAACTTCGAGCCTGGATTGAAGATTTGCCTGGAAACTGTCCCTTACTGTAGCTCTTTGAAGGTTGTTAACTTGAAGTCTCCTTCTCGGAATGCCGCCCTTTTTAGGTTTGAACTTAAGGTGGTGTGGGAGGAACATAATGAATGTGTGAGCAATTTATATTGTGTGTGGTACTTTTATAGACTTTTATAAACTTTTACATAGTTTTATAGGTACTATAAGTTATAGGTCCCAAGATGGCTGCGGGTGTCTTTTCGAGAACAAAGAAAAATTGGTGCCAAGAAGAAGGTGGAGTTCGATAAAGTAAACTATT
>NW_020956306.1:86633-88643 GCF_003031625.1 Empidonax traillii | reverse complement strand
ATAAACTTTTACATAGTTTTATAGGTACTATAAGTTATAGGTCCCAAGATGGCTGCGGGTGTCTTTTCGAGAACAAAGAAAAATTGGTGCCAAGAAGAAGGTGGAGTTCGATAAAGTAAACTATTGCCTTGTTATCTGTTAATAACCAATTATAAAGGTATTTGTAATGGATGTTTACAACTGGACAGTGACCTCTAACCAATTGTATGCTTCTTGTCACGAGACCCTGTGTAGAGATGCTATAAAACCCCTGAGCTATCCTAATAAATCGGACATATTTTAGATCTCATAGATCGTGTATGTATGTCTCCGCTGCCTCCCCGCCAAAAAGCTGGAGGTTAAGTTTACAGCGCACAAGTTGATGATCTGTTTGGCATTCTGCACTAGGCATCACGCGGGTGTGACGAACATCGTGGATATCTCTCTGTCAGACCAAGATATAATCAATGAGGTGCCAGTGCTTGGACCTAGGATGCATCCAGGTTGTCTTCAGACTATCTTTCTGCTGAAAGATAGTGTTGGTGATGGTAAGCTGATGCTCAGCACAAAACTCTAGCAGAAGGCAACCATTATCATTGCAGTTCCCAACACCATGCTTGCCTAGTACTCCTTTCCAGGCTTCTGAGTTCTTTCCTACTCTGGCGTTGAAATCACCAAGGATAATGATCTTACCATTTGCAGGAACCTTTTGGATAAGGCGGCGTAGGTCGGTGTAGAATTTATCTTTTTCAGCAGGGTCAGCTTGGAGAGTTGGGGCTTATATACTGAAGAGAACAGCACGTTGCTTGTTGTGTAATGAGAGGCGTAGGGAGATAATACAATCAGAATGACCAGTCGGCAGATTTTCAAGTTTAGAGGCAATAGAGTTTTTAATCATGAAGCCAACTCCTGAGAGATGCCTTTTAGATCCGGGTTTACCTGACCAGTAGAGTGTATAACCAGCACCATGTTCTCTAAGGCTGCCTTCCTCATGAAGACCAACTTCACTGAGAGCAGCGATGTCAATGTTGAGTCGTGACAGTTCATGGGCAATTAGAGCAGAGTGATGCTCAGGACGTCCACTGTTTGCAGTATCAAGCATGGTTCTGATGTTCCATCATGCGAGTGTTAATTTGAGTACACCTTTGGAGGTAGGTGTATGCCTTTTACTCTTAATCTTTGTTTGACCGCAACAGAAGATGCCCGTTGGCCGCGGTTAACCAACCAGGTGAAGAGTGGAGATGAGCTTTGGTTAGGCCACCTTTTCTAGGCCCCTCTCCGTGTGGAGCAAGCAGTGTTCTCCTTGAAAAAGGTTGCTTGGTCATTCAGGATGCTGCCGAGTGCTGATTTCCAGGGTCAGACTCAGGCGACCAATGTCCTGAACCACCTGCATGCAGGGTTAGGACTGCGGCTTCCAGTGCATCTTATCACCTGCCGTTTCGTCCCTCACCTGTCGCTGCAGGACTTTACAAGTGTGGGTATAACCCTCAAGCCTGCGCAGTGGATTTTTTAGGTGAGGCTCAGCTTGCACAGAACTGGTCCCACCCTTTACTCCTGAGGTTCATCTGCCAGGGCCTAGCAAGCTTGGCCAGTGACAATGAGGTCCTCAGGACGTAGGTTTAATTAGAGTATCCTTCTCTTGGATGGATGGTCTTACAGGGCTAAGCGAGCTCCATCTGCCTGGGTTTGAAATTAGAGTTGTCCTTCTCCTAGGATGACCGCCAGAAGGCTAGTGAGCTCATCCTGCCCATGGACAAATTTGACCCTTCAGTTTCGACCTGTCTGGCATGGGAGACCCTACCAGAGGCATATGCCACCACCAACACAGCTCGCAACCTCATAAGGGCATACTGAAATAGTTTGGACAAGCCCTTCTCTCCCTACTTTTCCTTCACAGCTTCCTACAGTTTAACCCAGGGACATTTCCTTGCCCTGAGCACCCCTCTAAGATGCTATGAAACAAAACAAAACAAAACAAAACAAACAAACAAAAAAGCCCACATAGACCAACAAAGAAAAACAAACAAAACA
>NW_020956306.1:73160-85775 GCF_003031625.1 Empidonax traillii | reverse complement strand
GGTCCGTCCGTCCGCCCACCCCCCCCGCTCCTGCCCGGCCTGACCCGGCCCGGCTCGACTTGGGGATCTCCCCCCTCTCTGAACGGGGCCATCCACCCGCCCCCCCACGACGATCTGGGGAACCCCCAGGACCGTCCGGCCCCCTCCCAGCCCCCTCCCTGCACCGCCCGGCCCGACCCGGCGCGGCCCCGTCCCGCGGCCCGGCCCCGCATGGCCACCGGCCATTCGCCAACCGCTCCGCCGCTCCGCCCACAGCTCTATAATTCCTTAAATTTAAACCACTGACAAATTCTGAGGCTAAGATTGTATCCAGCTGCACCCAGGCTCCTTTCTGAGAAGGAGTTTAGAAAGCAAGGGAGTCCTTTCTGCACCTCATGACTCAACGGCAGGGCTTCTTAAACTTTGTCTTAAGCCACAACAGTAAGGTGCAAACATGTTGGAGGTGCCCACTGCCCTAGGTACTTGCTCATACTATCCCACACACCCCACCACTCTGAACTATCCAGCCTTGGGGCAGATCTCTGAGTGATGTTCTTAATTAACTGTCTGACCTTAAACAGGACTTGAAACATATGCAACAACATTCTGGCTCCTAGCAAAAGGACAAGGTTGGTTTCAAGGGTATTCAAAGCATATTCAAAATCTTTAAAATTCTCAAATGCTACTGTAATCAGCCTGGAGGAGAAGGAAGGAAAGAAGGAGGGAAGAAAGATGTAGGAAGGTATCTTCCCCATAGGTTGGCTCTCTGAGGAGAAAAGGCCAAAGGTGTGATTATTAATCATTCCCAGTAGATGACTCCCAAAGCACAGAGGTACCTGCAATACTGAATACATACACCAGATTGGTGTCTTGACCAGCAACTCTACCATATCATAAGCCAATACTACAAAGTACCCCACAATGATAGTCTTAGCCCAGGCCCCAAGGACAATAAAAATCACCCCACAGAACACATACTGCAAGTAAGGCATTACCACTATTACAGAACACAACCCTTAAGACAAAACTCAACAATTGTGAGAGCAAATAAATCCACATTGTAACCTGCAACTATTAAACCAGAACAATGAATGTTTATAACAATCTTGTTTTAACATGCTCTGGTCAGATCTGTTGTTATCTCAACCCTTCAGGTCTCACATTGGGCACCAAAAAGGACTGTCATGGTTTAAGCCCAGATGGTAACTAGACACCACACAGCCTGTGAAGTAAGAAAACACGCAGGTACCCCCAAAATGCCAGGCAGTGGAAGGATTGTAGGAAAATTTATTTCCAAAGTTGAGAACACTAGATTTAAAGAACATTAACGACATTTCAAACACTGGGCCTGGGGAAAGATATGCCCCCTGTTCTTCTCAGGGCTTTTATCATCCCCAGCCCCGCTCTGTGGGGGCCTTTACACGTGTCTGCAAGGACTTATCTTTTTTCATACCAGGGAGAGTTTCTCTGGAATGCAGGAAGTGAAAACATCTAAAACTGTTTCTGGGAAAGATGCCTCTTCCAGGCAGGAAAGTCTTCCTAAGCAAAACAAGCCCTGATCTCCTTGCAATAAATCTTTCAGAAGGGTCTTCTACCCTTACATAGCCGCTCGCTCACTCACCCCCACCTCTTCCTCACCCCACTGGAACAGGGATGAGAATCAAAAGTAAAACTTTTAGGTTGACATAAGAGCAGTTTTATAATTGAAACAAAGTAAAATAATAATAATAGTAAATTTTAAAAAGAGAGATAAACCCCAAGAAAAACAAATTATGCACAATACCATTACTCATCACCCGCTGACCAATGCCAAACCCTGTCCCCGAACCTAGATCAGCCCGCCTCCCTAATACCTCTCCCAGTTTATATACTGAGCATGATGTTCTATGGTGTGGAATATCCCTTTGGCCAGTTTGGGTGAGATGTCCCAGCTGTGCTCCCTCCCAGCTTCTTGTGCAGCTCCTCACTGGCAGAACATGAGACACTAGAAAGCCCTTGACTCAGAGTAAGCACTGCTCAGCAACAACCAAAACATCAGTGTGCTACCAGCATTATTCTCATACTGAATCCAAAACACAGCACTGTACCAGTTACTGAGAAGAAATGAACTCTATCCCAGCCAAGACCAGGACACCTGTGTCTCAAACTGTATGGACAATTTAGCTCAGCAACTGCTAGCTTGCTCCAGTGTGTGTGAAGAGCTTTGCCCCATGTCTGCTCTGAGAGATGATGGGGTGTAGCTCTGCAGGACTCCCCAGGGCACAAAAGAGTTGACATCAAGCCAAAGCCTGGTTCTGTGATGGCAAATGGGAGGACAGAAGTTGGGAGCAGAGCTGGAGTCTCTGCAGAGAGCATAGAGAGTGAACTTCCTTGTCAGACCATGGCAAAGGAATGCTGCAGTTCTTAATGCTGCAATACTCCCTTCTCTTTCAGGTCTTTCCCTTTGAACCCGGTGTCCTGTCTGGGTGAGTCAAGGCAGGCAGGCAGCCAAAACAACCACAAAACCACAGCTGAAATGCAAAGACTAAATTTATTTCATTACCTTGCTAACCAGATGATCCTGAAGCAACACCCAGGCAGAGGCACACAAGCAGGAATGTGGGCACTGTTAGGCTCAGTCCATGCTAGCGAGTGGCAGGCCTGCACCAATTTATCAAGGGCCCGCACACTCATAGTTTACCACTATGCTGTGATCTCTCTTGTGCTTTTTATGATCTCTGAGCTTTGATCTTCTCTCTCCCAAAACAGGGAGCTCAAGCATGTCCGTGAGAGTGCTCCAAGTTTCTCCAAACACCTACGCTATCTCTACAGATATTCTACTTCTCAAAACAGTCAGAGGATAAACAGCAGTAGGCATAATATATGGGGTTTCCCACACTGTTCTTCTCCAGGCCTTGGCATTCCCATCTGCAAGGTCACTTGAGCAAATCTACCATCCTCCTCCCCATTCTTCTGCTTTTAACCCTTTGCTCCCAACAGTGTCTGAAGCAGATGACCTTCCCACAAAGTGAGTCTCTTGCCAGAAGCATACAGGATTACTTTGGGACTACAAGCCAGGACCCCTCAAGCTAACCCAGTCAGTGTCCCCATCCATGTCTGGTAGTAAATGCTCTGTGGGGGTGGCTGTACCAATGGAAAAAGACCAATCGGCAGCACAGAGGGAAACTCATCTGGGCTGCTGAATTGTGGCAAGACATCGCTGCCCGGGTAGAGAAGTTGGCTGTAAAAGTCAACCATGTAGATGCACACATACCCAAGAGTTGGGCTACTGAAGAACATCACAACAACGGACAGGTGGATCGGGCTGCCAAGATTAAAGTGTGTCAGATGGATCTGTACTAGCAACACGAGGGAGAGTTATTTCTGGCTCAATGGGCCCATGATGCCTCAGGTCATCAGGCAAGAGATACAATATACAGATGGGCTTGTGATCGAGGGGTGGACTTAACCATGGACACTGTCTCCCAGGTTAACCATAACTGTGAAACACATGCTGCAATCAAGCAGGCCAAGCGGGTAAAGACCCTGTGGTATGGAGGGCGATAGTCAAAATATAAATATGGGGAGGCCCAGAAGATTGATTACATCACACTCCTGCAAACCCACCAAGATAAGTGCTATGTGCTTACAATGGTAGAAACAACCACTGGATTGCTGGAGATGTACCCTGTGCCTCACGCCACTGCTCGGAACACCATCTTGGGCCTTGAAAACAAGTTCTGTGGCAGCATGGCACCCCAGAATGAATTGAGTCAGACAACAGGACTCATTTCAAAAAAAGCATCATAGACACCTGGGCCAGAGTGTATACTAGTGGGTATATCATATTTCCTATCATGCACCAGCCTCTGGGAAAAAGAAATAATACAATGGACTGTTAAAAACCACATTGAAAGCAGTGGGTTGTGGGACCTTCAAACATTGGAATTTACATTTAGCGAAGGCCACCTGGGTAGTTAACACTAGAGACTCTACCAATCAAGCTGGGCCTGCCCAATCAAAACCTCCATGTACTGTAGAAAGGGATAAAGTCCCTGTGCTGCATATGAGGAATGTGTTAGGGAAGACAGTTTGGATTAGTCCTGCCTCAAGCAAAGGCAAACACCTCCATGGGATTGTTTTTGCTCAGGGGCCTGGTGCATTTGGTGGGTAATGCAGAGGGACAGGGAACCACAATGTGTACTTCCAGGGGATTTGATTTTTGGGTGAGAACAGTCTGTAATGTTGAATTGTATGATACTGGTTGCTGAATGACACTGCCACTCTATGTCATAACTGCCATGGACAATGAGTATGGACTGCTCCAGATACACCAGTCATGAGCTCCTGATGCAGCTTGCAACCAGCCAACAGCACACCAGCCCTCCTGCCCTGGAAGACATCTAGGATGGATAGAATCTATAGTCATGGATTAAATGAACTCAACAGACATCTTGGATGGATGGCCATTGACTATGGAAATGATACCTGTGCTTGTGTGTGTATATATATATGTGTGTATAATTAGAAGGTGTAGGACCTGAGCATGATGTAGATAGTATAGAATAAGGGGTAGATAACATCCTGGTTCTGGCCAGTGACTTGCGGAAACAAACCCCAAAACTTGCAAAGAGTATTGAAGCAGGTATGTTTATTCACAGCGCCGGGTGCATGGGGGATAATTCCTCCAATCATGCACACCCATTGCCTTTGTTCAGCAATTTTTATTCAGTATAATGTTACATATGCATTAGCTGTGTCAGCAAATTCCAGAAAAGTGGGAGGGGAAATCATTAACATACACCACTCCTATAACTCCGCCTTGGAACGCCCCCTTGGGCTTTTCTTTCGGAGGTCTTTGGGGGTCTTTTGGATGAAGTAAGAAGTCTTCCTCAGCTTGAACGTTTTACCTTTGCTAAGAATTGCTGAGTTGGCACTGTCCAATTAACTCAAAACTGGTATCTTCTTCAGGAGCTTCTCTTTATCAACTTTCAAGGTCTCTTTCCCATGAGCTTCAAAGCCCCTTATCTAAACTCTAAGGTTTTCTGTTCCTTCTAAAGCCTTCATTATAAAATTAACTATATCCTGTCTGTGAGTCAGTATAAGCAAGCAAGGCCCTATCCTAATTCTATCTAAAAATTAGCTAGTAAGCAACTAAGGCTACAATTTTGTATTATTGCTTTATATTTTGATCACCTTTTATCACCAGGACAGGGTTAATTTTTGCAGTATCGGAGAGGGAGGTTATTCTATACCACCTCACATCATTGCCAGGGGCAGGGGAAAGGGACTCTCTCGCTTTCAAGGAAAAGGGGTCCCTCCTGGTTGAGAAAACATGGAGGATAGAATTGTTTCTTATACCATTTTTTAAAAATATTTTTGCTGTTACCATTCATTTTCTTATCTCATTGCTATTTCCAGTAAATTGTTCTTATCTCAACCTGTGATCTTCACCTTTTGTGCCTCCAATTCTCAACTCCATCCCCCTGCAGTGGGAAGGGGGAGCAAGAAACCGGCATGTGGTTTGGGAGAGTCGGTAGGGACACTGAACTGGGGAGTACCATTTCTAAACCACAACAAATGCCTTGCTTAGGGAAGTTAAATTCAGTAGAGACAGACTCCTCAGGGCTGGGAGAGCCCTACAGCTGCTCTTCTTCAGTCCCACCTTACTGCCTGGGCTTTAAGAAAAGGAGGGTGGAACAGAAGAGGCAGGGATTAAGTATTAGCTGGCTCCTTGGAAAAGAGCACCAGGTCATTAAATTATTCATAAGCATCTAGGAGAAAACAAGTAAATGCCACCCAGGTGGGGATGTGAGTGCCCTAAAAGACCGAGAAGTGGTTGTGGAGGGGTGGCTGGTGGTGGAAGAGCTGCGGGATGGTTGTTTCAGGTGGTTCAAGGAGAACTAGAGCTTCAAACCCCGGATGGGGCAGGGTCTGCGCTGGAATGACTGGCTGGGAACATGATGGGTCCTGCTGTGGGGCCTGGTGGGGCAGTCTAGTCCTGCCTAAAAATCAATCAGGGAAAAGAAAAACCTAAAAAAAAAAAAATTCCGGGAAAGGAGTCCTGCAGGTACCTTTGGGTGGAGAGGAAGGGCTGGAGTACCCCCCCGGCACCACCCTTTTACTAGGGGGAAATCAAGCCTCTGGAGCATGTCCCCCCAAAGCCTCGCCGAGGCCGCTAAGAGACCGCCTCTGACGAGGCCAAACCCGCCTCGCTGCCCGCGCCCACTCGTGCGGTTCCGTTAGCTGAGCCCAGGCCTGCTCAGCGCACTCCAGCTGCTCTCCAAGCACCCGCCTCCCGCCCCTCCTGCTTGGCTGCAACCCTACTCGCGCATTTCCCTTTGCTCAGGCACTAGCCAATCACGAGGCGAGGATATCTCGGATAGCTTTCGTGGTGGGACTTTCCGCCTGGATTTTCGCGTTGGTGGATTTTTGCCATTGGCTGCTCGACCCGTCTTGCCCTGTAGAACAGCCACGGCAAGGAAGGAGCTGCTATTGGTTAACGGGTGTTACGCTTGGCTCGCGGTGATTGGGAAGAGATAGGAGAGGGGCGGGACAGAGGAGGGAAACCGTGCGTTCTTTTTTTTCCTCGTCCCCTCGCTTCTGCCTCTCCGATTGGCTGAGATGCTGGTCGAACGAAATTTCCGATTGGTCAGCGCACGCTGTTGTTAAGCAGATGAGGCAGGGCGAGGTGGAGTCTCTTTTTCCGGTTCTGAGGTTCAGTCAGTGTGAAGCTCCTTGTCGTACCACCGCGGCGAGTCTGTCTGAGACCTGTTGTCGACCACCCTGAGGAGCTGTCGCCGGCCGCCTCGCCTCTTTTCCTCTAAGCGCCATGGCCTCGGGATCCGAGTAAGTGTGGGCCGTCCGCCGGCAGGCCGCGGCATAGGCCTGGCTGGCGTTGGGCCCGGCTCGGCCTAGATCTCCTTACCTCGCCTCCGCGCGGCGCTGCCCAGGCTGGACGTCGGGCTCGATCCTCCCCCCGATCCCCCTGTGTCATTCAGGTTCTGAGGAGGTAGGGGTGGGGCCGGGAGGGGGATGAGCCGCTCTTCGCGTTCGCCCAGCCAGGCTCTTGTCCGCAGTGGGACCCTGGGCGCCGCCGCTTCCCGTTCCCCCCCACCTTCCTCCCGCTTGCCGGGCCTCTGCAGGAAGTGTCAAGTAATGGGGGGGGGGGGGGGGGGGGGGGGGGGGGGGGGGGGGGGGGGGGGGGGGGGGGGGGGGGGGGGGGGGGGGGGGGAGGAGGGAGGGAGGAGAGGGCTGGCCGTTGCCGTCTCGCCTGGGCTAGGCCTTAGCCAGGGAAGGCTTTGTCTTCCAGGCCTAAGAGTGCCGGGGCAAGCGACGGAGCGGCTGGCGAGGCGGGGAGAGGCATGTCCCTGTCTCCTCCCCGCAGGTCCGCAGCGGCCCTCGGGTCGGGGCTGGAAGAGAGGTGGTATTAGAAGAGGAAGATATGTTGTAGCGGGCTGGCCCCTGTGGCAGCTGAGGCAATCAACTATATTTTTGTCTCCAGTGTCTTGCCTCACTCTGTTTTTAATTCCAGGATGAGGGTCATATTTTGTTCTCCTCAAAAATCAGTCGAGTAATACTGGCCTCTCAGCTCCCAGGCCACGTGTGCAAGTCACTTCATAGTCCCTTGAGAGGAGTGAAAATAAAACCTAAAGCTAATTTCCAAATCCAGGAATACTTCAAGTGACTTGTTAGCTTTGCCAGAGGCTCTTTCAGTCCTTTTAGTGTCTGTGGTTTATCGTCTCCTTTTCTTTTGCAACTTCTGCAATTTAGACCCACTTGATCTTACTAAGTCAAAGTTGCAAAGTTGTTCTCACCACATAGGAATCCACAAAAGTTACTCTGCAACTGGAAAACAGTTACTTCTTAGTTACAATTTTTGGGTCTATGCTGTTGGCGGCCATCTTGTTGAACTGAGCTTTAGCAGAGTATAGCATTGCAAGATCTAATAGAGTGTTTCTGAATAGATTCTCGGTTTTGTGTGTATACCTGTCTAAAACAGTATTTGAGAACTTGGCATCTTTAGCATGGGTATGAACTCACTGCTTGGTTGTCCTGTGCTGTTCCAGTAAATGGCTGCAGTCATCAGATATTTCACTCATTTGCTTCAAGGGAACTTTTTTTTTTAATACTTTAGTACAGAAGGCATGACTGTTTTCACTTCTGTTACTAAAGCTGGAATAATTTTGAGTTGGTGACTTTTCATTGTACATTTACCATAGACTTAAAGGAACAGGTCAGTTCCCTACTTTATGTGGAGCTTTGAAGGTTGATAGTAATTTTCAGGAGAATCAGTAATCAGTAATTACTTTCTGATCTCGCTCTTCATACTGTCTATCACAATGCATAGCCTCTGGGCATTATCACATGCTGAACAAGGAGAGCTCTGACACAGAAAAGTGATGAAGTGATGTAATCGTAGAATCACAGAATGGTATGGGTTGGAAGGGACCTTAATGATCATCTCGTTCCAACCTCCCTGCCATGGGCAGGGATACCTTCCATTAGACCAGATTGCTCCAAGCCCCATCCAGCCTGGTCTTTTAACACTTCCAGGGCAGGAGGTTGGAACGAGATGATCTTTGAGGTCCCTTCCAACCCAAACCATTCTGTGAACCCCCAGGAGAGATGCAATGATAGCAAATGGTGATAATAATATTCTACATTGCTATTGGAAGATGGGTAGTGATTGTCTGTTAAAGTCGTTACTCTCGTCTGTAGGAGAAACAATATCACTCTTGTGTGTAGCTGTTGTAATTTCTTAACACCTTTGTTTCTTTGTCTGCAGAACTGTTAGGTCATATAATGAATTATCTGTCACACATCTTATGGTATAGTAGTCTAGAGCTGTAGTGACTCCTATGAAGGTATTATGGAAAGGTGCTTATATCCTGACAAAAAAGGAAACCCCGTTTTTCATGAGCACTTGAATATTTCTACTGGCTTGCTAGGTTTAACTAATAGGCTTTGACAGGCTAAACTCTTACAACTCTTCCTGTCAGGGGAGCTGCAGCATTGTCCTTTAATTCCCCTATTTATCTGGAATTTGACACCAAATGGACTTGAACTTTTGTTTCTGTTGCAGTGGTTACATGTCATTTCAGACGAGTCTGACAAATTCTTTTAGGCAAAACATCTTAGAGTCAGCAGCATCTCACTGACCACTTCTTTTTATAGATTGCTTCATAGCTATTTCCATTTGACTAGTAAAGTAGTTATATTTAGTGACAGAAAGCGTTCTGCTTTGAACTCCTGAAACTGGTACCTAGGAATAATATTATCTTTTCTCTTACTGTTGTAGTTTAAGCCCAGCTGGAGATGAAGTACCAAGCATCTACTCACTCAACCCTGCCCTTCTCTCCCCACCCCCACCCTGGTGGAATGGGGAGGAGAATCAAAGTAAAACTTGTAGGTTGAGATAAGAACAGTTTAATAATCAAAAATAAAATAAAATATTGTAATAATTATAAATGCTAATAATAATGATAATAAAAAGGGAAAAACAAGTGATGCACAATGCAATTGCTCACCACCTGCTGACTGATGCCAGACCCCCCTTCCTGAACCCAGATTGGCCCCCCCTTCTTGGTAACTCTCCCCAGTTTATATACTGGGCATGACTTTCTATGTTGTGGAATATCCCTTTGGCCAGTTTGGGTCACCTGTCCCAGATACACTCCCAGTTTCTTTTGTGTACCTCTTCACTGGTAGAGCATGAGACAAGAAAAAAAGTCCTTGACTTAGGATAAACATGACTTAGCAAAAAAACAAAATATCAGTGTGTTATCAACACCATTCTCATACTGAATCCAAAACACAGCACTGTAACAGCTACTGAGAAGAAATTAACTCTATCCCAGCTGAAATCAGGACACTTACAAACAAGTATAGTTTCTAAATGACAAGACAACAAAGAAACCTGTAGAAAATGGAGAATAAAACGGGTGGTGGGGGTGAAAGGGGGGAGTAATATCACTTGGACTCATTAACTTCTGTTTTCTTTGCTAGTTCTAAAGCAGATGACTTATCGACTGCTATTCTGAAGCAGAAGAACAGGCCCAATCGGTTAATTGTTGATGAAGCCATCAATGAAGACAACAGTGTTGTGTCACTGTCCCAGGTGCGTCACCTATAAAAGCAAAGCATTTAATCTGGTGATTTGCAATCTGTTGCTGTTGCTGTCTATTAACTTGAAATCTAACTTTGCAACATGAATCTAAGTATTTGTGTCAGAAGCTGCAGCAGTTACAAGTGAGGGGGGTGGGCTAAATAAATAATCATATATAATAACAAAGTAATGAATGATAAAGTACATTTTGATTCTAACCTTGAGGATTCAGTGGAGCTCATGCCCTTAGTCTGGCTTTAGGATTAGCTCTTGACTACTGTAGTGGAAACCCCTGTCTTTGTAGATCTAGTATATTGCTTTAAAGATGAAATTCTCCAAAGTCAAGTAACTTTCCTTCAAATACTTGAATTCATAGAATCATTAAGGTTTAAAAAGACCTCCAAGATCATAGAGTCCAACGTTTGACCAAACCACCACCATGTCAACTAAACCATAGCACTAAGTGTCATGTCCAGGGATGGTGACTCCACCACTTCCCTGGGCTGTCTGTTCCAATGTTTAACAAACCTTTCTGTGAAGAAATTCTTCCTGATGTCCAACCTGAACCTCCCCTGGTGCATCTCGAGGCCATTTCCTCTTGTCCTGTCACTAGTTGCCTGGGAGAAGAGACCAACCCCCACCTGGCTACAACCTCCTTTCAGATAGTTGTAGAGAGCGATAAAGTCTCCCCTGAGCATCCTCTTCTCCAGGCTAAACAACCCCAGCTCCCTCAGCCACTCCTCACATGACTTGCTCTCTAGACCTGTCACCAGCTTTGTTGCCTTTCTCTGGACAAACTTCAGCACCTCAGTGTCCTTCTTGTGAGGGGCCCAAAACTGGACATAGCACTTGAGGTGTGGCCTCACCAGTGCTGAGTACAGGGGAACAATCACTGCCCTGGTCCTGCTGGCCACACTTTCTGATACAAACCAGGATGCCATTGGCTTTCTTGGCCACCTGGGCACACTGCTGGCTCATGTTTAGCTGCTGTTGACCAGCACCCCTAGGTCCTTTTCCACTGGGCAGCTTTCCAGCCACTCTTCTCCAAACCTGTGGCATTGCATAGGGTTGTTGTGACCCAAGGGCAGAACCTGGCACTTGGCCACCTCATATAATTGCCCTTGGCCCATCAATTCAGCCTGTCCAGATCCCTCTGCAGAGCCTTCCTACCCTGGACCTGATTCCCTGGTTGTCCTGCATGTGCTATGTGACCACACTCAAGATGATCTGTTCCATAACCTTCCCTGGCATTGAGGTCAGGCTGCCAGGCCTGTAGTTCCCCACATCCTGCTTCTGACCCTTCTTGTAGATGAGCATCCCATTGGCTAACCTCCAGTCCTTTAGGACCTCCCCGGTTAACCAGGATTTCTGATAAATGATGGAGCACAGCTTGATGAGCTCTTCCACCAGCTCCATTAGTACCCTTGGGTGGAGCCCATCTGGCCCCATAGACCTGTGAGGGTCTAAGTGGCTCAGCAGGTCACTAACTGCTTCCTCCAATTGTTTCGTCAAAAGCTTGTTCTAATGCTGTTATTGTTTACAGGCAAAAATGGATGAATTGCAGCTGTTCAGAGGAGACACTGTCCTGCTAAAAGGGAAGAAGAGGAGAGAAGCAGTCTGCATTGTTCTGTCAGATGATACGTGCTCAGATGAGAAGATTCGCATGAATAGGGTTGTTCGCAATAACTTGAGAGTGCGCCTAGGTGATGTGATCAGGTGAGGACTAGTTTGCCAACTGTTGTGTATCCCTGGGTTGCCTAAATAATTTGTGCGCTGACTTTGATTTGATTAGGTCTGTAGCAGAGACAGGGTCTGCAGGAAGTATTCTTGCATCTTCCAGAGGAGATCACAGAAATGTTTTCAAGCGTGTGTCTTACATCAGGGATCTCAGTTTATTTTTGCATGTGTTTCTGGCTGTATGCATATTCAGATTAATACTAAAAATTATGCTAAAAATTCTTGAAGTCTCTTCAGGACCTTCACAAGCCCGGATCCTGTTGTTACATTAAATAGCTCAATTTACCCCACTGTTGTCATAGTATTCTTCCCAAATATACATTGTCAGGTGAATTCACCATTTTTTTCCCATCTAAATTTTTAGTGTCCACAAAGTTAACTGTGAAAAGTAGTAAGCAACATTGTAATTGATCTTAGAGTATGGTTAGTTCAAGCACTGAGCTGCCCTGTAAGAAACGGAAGTTAAAACTTGAAGCAGTCATAGAATCATAGAATCATAGAATAGATTGGGTTGGAAAAGACCTCCAAGATCATCAAGTCCAACCCCTGATCCAACTCCAATTACTATATCATGGCACTAAGGGCCACATCCAATCTCTGCTTAAAAACCTCCAGGGATGGTAAATCCACCACCTCTCTGGGTAGGCTGTTCCAATGCTTGATTACCCTCTCTGTAAAGAATTTCTTCCTAACATCTAACCTAAACCTCCCCTGGCAGAGTTTGAGCCCATGTCCCCTTGTCCTGTTGTTGGTTGCCTGGGAGAAGAGACCAACCCCCACCTGGCTATAACCTCCCTTCAGGTAGTTGAAGA